>NC_046160.1:85337710-85429630 GCF_011064425.1 Rattus rattus
TTTATTTATTTATCTAGCTAGCTCTCATTACATCCTGAGAGAAGTTTCCCCTCCTACAGCCTTCCCCTTCCCCCTCCCCTCTCCTCCAGATATCACCCTTGCCTCTCCTCAGGAAAGAGAAAGGCCTCCCAGGCACATCAACCAAACCTGACGTAACAAACTACAGGAAGACCAGACACATTCCGTCACATCAGGGCTGGACAAGGCAACCTGGTAGAAGAAAACAGTGGCCACAAGTACGTAAAAAAAAAGTCAGTGAAAGTCCCAGCTCCCACTGTTAGGATTTCCACAAGAATGCCAAGTAGCCATTCAGCCACAACACATGTAGAGGACCTAGGGCAGAGCCCTGCAGGGCTCTCAAGTTCCCATGAGTCCTGGTCAGTTGATTCTGTAGGCTATGTTCTCACGGTGTGTCCATTTATTCTTTTACCTTTTAAAAAAGGATGTATTTTTATTTTATGTGCATGGGTGTATTTCTTGTATATCTTGTGCCTCTGGACCAGACATGGGCATCATGGCGGAGATCTGGATGATCGTGATTGACTCTGTCCATGCTGAGAATCATCCCTAAGCTCTGTACAAGCTGAGAATCATCCCTAAGCTCTCCGAAAGGCATGCTTACTCATCAGCAATGCAGGGAGTCGACAGAACCTCTGAGGTAGTGCGAGTAGGAAGAGATAGGTCACTGGGGTCGTGTTCTTGAAGGAGATATGGGAACCCACTCTGCCCTCCCCTTCTCCACTCTGACAAAAATACATCAGGTTTAGAGCTTCATGTAAATTTGTATAACAGTAACCCTGGGGATTAATTTCAGGTTGCCTAGATACCAAGCCAGCAGGGACTGTGTATCTGCCCTTCCGTGAGAGCCTCCCTCACCTGATCCCAGGAGGGGCTGCTTTCCAACAGACTCAGACACCTCCAGGTACTAGGCAGCCTTCTCTCCCAAATAACCCCCCAAACTTCTGCACATCTGAAACCTGAATACCAGACGATACATTCTTGTTGCTTTCCACTAATAAAATAAACCTCTTGCTCATCCAGTAAGAACAGTTGTAATAAGTGAAGACAGCTCTAAGGGGAACATATGGAGGCTGTTTTATCAGGGCTCTCTGCATAGCCAGGAAGTTGCTCACCATTAAGCAAAGATGCGGAGGCTGGCAAGGGAAGCCGAAAAGCTTGGCAATGAGGAAACCGAGAGAGCTTCACGCATGCTGGAGGAGGGCTTTGGCATCACAGGGCTGAAGGCGGGCTGCGTGGAAGCTATGTGTTTACTTCTGGAGAGCTGTCTTGCTCGGGTTGTCCTGAGTTAGAAGCTGGGCAGATCGTAGAGAAATGGGCAGTCACAGATAGTGCTGACTGCCCTGGGGAGACGGTCGAGGACCTTGTGTTCTGGTTCTTAAGCTGGTTATTGCAGAAATTGAAGGTCATTTTCTTTTGATGTATATGATCTAGTCACTGTCTGTTTTTCTATTTTGCCTTGGAGAATACAGAGTAGTGGTGAATTTTGCGGGCCCGGATACCTGCCTGTTTGTTTTTAATGACTTTTTTATTTATTTATTTATTTATTTATTTATTTATTTATTTATTTTTAGTTAGTGTATTATGTTGTTAGTGTATTTCATTGTGGCATTTTTAAACATCATTTGCGTCCGTTGATCCACTTTCCCGTTCTCCACCATTGATGCTCCACTCCCTTCCCTCCTCACAGCTCTTATCTGTCTTCATCCTACAAGTGACCTTGGCCCTCTTCCCCCTCTTTCTCAGCCCTTCCTTTTCTTTCTATGGCTCCCTTTCTAGTTTCATGACCCATGCTTACACTCTAACCCATACACACAAATACACACATGCACACGCACATGCACACCAAAAGCCAGGATCTTGAGTTGGGAGCTCATCTCAGTGGTAGAGTGATTGACCATCAAGCACCAAGCCCTTGGTTCACTCCCCAGCTCCAAAAGTGGGGGAAAGAGACAAAACCACAAAATCTAGGATCTGTATATGGGAGAGAACATGTGGCATCTGCTTCCCTGGGTCTGGGTTTCCTTGCTTAATATAATTACAAATTCATCAATTTTCCTGAAGTTTGTTTTTCTATTTTATTGATCCATTTTCATAATTCGCTTTTCTTTACAGTTGAGTAAAACTCCGTTGTGTGTATCTACACACATTTATTTGTGTGTCTGTGGGTGTCTAAGCTGGTTCTATTTCCTTGCTATTCTGAATAGACTAGAATGGCGATAAACATGAATGCACAAATATCTTTGACAGAATGCCAAGCCCCTTGAGTATATAACAAGGAGTGTTCTACTTAGGAGACCTCAAATCTATAAATAATCACTAATTTCTGAGTATTCAGAAGTGTCTGATCCTGACACATTTTTTTTTCAAGGAAGATGTTAGAGCATAAGGAACTGTGCCCTCTCTTGCATTAAATTTTCTCATTAAAGCCCAGGAAACTGTATAGCACTCCCTCCACAGAAGGAAAAAGAATGCTCGAAGATATTCTACAGTTTTCCCTATTAGGGAGTTCTAGTAGTTATACTAGGCAGATGTCGAGACTACTGCTAAATATCCCAGAATTCACAAGACAGCATAACACAGCAAACAACCAAGGTGCAGAATTCTAATTGTGTGTTGCTGTAAAATCTGCATTAACTCTTTAAATAAATGTCTGGTAAAAATTCAGTAAGAAGAGGCAGTATTTACTAATGTCAGTGAGTCTCAGTGATGAGCACAGCTATAGAATTTTGCGTGAAAGTTAATGCTGCAGTTTTAGTTATAAACTGGAAAAATTGACAACCCTTTAAATAACCAACAATAAGGAATGAGTTTTGGCTTGTCCACCCCTGCCCCCTTAAAAATGGCTTCACCGACGACTAGTTGGTAACATAAAAATGGTATATGACTGCGTATCACCTTGTTCTGAATGACAGCGTGCTGCTCCAAATTAAGGTGTTGACACCTTGTCACCAAGGTGGTCACATTAAAAGGTAGAATTTATTGGACATAATTAGTTCATGAGGGCTCTCTGTTCTGCCTTAATGAAAAGACTGCCATAAAGCAATGGGAAGGTGCTGTTAGAAGCATCAGCCATCTATGAATGAGAGAGCAAACCCTCAGCAAATACCAAATTTGTCGTTGGCTTGACCTTGTACTTCCTCTTTGTAAGATGTTTAGTCTATGGTGGTTTGCTAAAGCCTCCTGGACTGACTAAAATGAACTAAGTAATTAAAAAAAGGTGGATAAATAATATGTCTGTCCTAACAGGGTGGGGGAAATCACCTTGATTCTTTAATACTTATACCATGCCTGCACCCTACCACTCTAGGGTTCTCATGTGCCCTGTAGATTTTTGTACTCAAAGGCATGCACTGGGAGAACCTTGAGTGTTAAGTACACAGGGTTGTTCCTTCAAGTGAAGGAATGCAAAACATGTTTTCCACCCAGAAGGCTGGAGTGACTGTGCCCTTCTAACCTTTGGCCTTTGTGTATTCACGTGTTGGACCTCCTCTAGAGCCTTCTCATAAACTTGGTTTTCTTAGCCAACCTAGAACCTGTCTTTAAGGGAGGCGCCACATGTACTACACAAAGAGTTCTCATGTACTCATGCCTGATCTGTATGTAGCTTATTGAGTTCCTCAGAGAGATTTAGGAATGCTTTGTTGTGTGCCCAGGGTTGAGTTACTCATCACTGGGGTAAGGATTAGACAGAACAAATACTATTACTCCCATTGCTGCGGGTGCATAAGTATTTGGTTCCCTTCTTTGTTGGATATAATCCCATGTGGCCCAGCCCTCATCCACAGAACTGACTCACAGCGCTCACCCTTTGTTCATGGCTCCTCTTGCCACACAAGAGGAAAATCTGGTCTTGGCTTTTCCATGTAGCTGAACGTTGTGTTGTTTCCAAATGAAGTAGACTTCAGAAAATGACATGAGACCTCTACCCACGAATACTACTTGACTTTTACCAAGCAATGGGACCAGGAAACCTTACTTGGGAAACAAAGAAAAGCAGTTAGAAGCATTGGAAAATTGTGGGTACTCGTTTCCATTTCTTGGTCCCCATGAAGCTTTGCATGCAGGGTCTCCGAGCACAAAGCCCTTGAGCCTGAGTTCCATCGCTACAAATCCTGCTTCCATTTAAAGGGACGCTTGAATGGACCTTGATTCTCTCTAGCTGCTTTGGTCAGTGTGTGGTGTTCAAACAGATCTCTATGATTTCTTTATTGCTGCTGCTTTCAATAGATTTGATTGGTTATGTTATATGTTATTTTTTTAAAGACATACAGGGATCTTTCTGCCCCAACCGATGTTCAATTGTTTGAGTTGGCCATAATTTGTTTTTCTCAGCGAGCCATCTGCTTTCTCTCACAGTGAGGTGAATGAAGCCATTCCAATTTTTATTTGAGTTCAAGGCTCTTTGTTGCATGTTTACAAGAATCTTCATGTGTGGACATGACTACCATGCAGAATGTCCCCTCCTTTGTTTTTCACACCACGTGCAGCGGATGGAGATCTTGTCCCGATGCCATCATCCTGAGAAGATGATGTGACTACATAAGTAGGACGGGCTGTAGAGTTAGATTCAACACAGATGGCCCCAGAGTCCGAGTGTAAGGAAGTGAAAATGTGGCTTCATCCTCCCTGTCCTTGAAGATGCTTGTACCTCAGCAGAAATCTGCACAAGACCTATGGCAGTGCATAGAGTTGGGCCTCAGCCTGCATGTTTCTGGATAAGTATTCTTCTGGGGAAGAATGCTACAGCAGGGGCAACAGAGCTTCCGAGGTTATCTTGACACAAACAGAAAACTAGGTTTTAGAGGCAGGTAAGATGCATGGCTTTGAGAAGCTATCTAGAGTGCCAGTTCCATGGTTAGTTCTTTGCTTTGATAATCTGGAGATTATCCCAAGAAGGGGACTCCAGAGAAGAAAGGGAACTGTTAGGCACTGCTGAGGCAGGTACCCTCAACAGGCTGACTCGAGCATTGGCAGAATCATACCTCCATGTAAAGTATATATAAATTATACAGTAAAGAGAAATTACAGCTTTTTAAAAAGATGCACAAGTTATAGAGCTAAAAACCGAAGTAGTTATTAGAACATATTCTTGTTTGAAATGTCTAAGTAAATGAACTGAAGGCTATATAAAAAAAGGTCTGATAACACAGGATGAATGAACGTAATCAGAAAAATAAAATACAGAGTAGTGATACCTAACAGTGAAGATATAAGACCTTTGACCATACTATGCTGTTTAGGGGAATGGGTAAACTATAGTAGCTTCCACTAAAAAGCACACAGGAAAACATTTGCAAGAACACAAATGGAAATTCTGGGCCTACTTCCTGCCCAAGAGCAAATGGATTTCTTTGTGAGCCTTGGTTACCAAGGCTTCAGACCCTGCTTCCTGGTTTGCCCATGCTAGGCTTTCACTGCACAGACTCCCTACAGGTGGAGGCCTTCTGGCATGCTGAGAGCTTTCCTGTAGAGACTGTCCCCTCCAATCCTGTTCTAGCTGCCTTCTCCTACAGCTGCCCACAAAGGTGCAACCATTGTCCTCCTCCTTCTCAAGCAGTACGTGTTTGCATCAGTAAACATTTCGTGCTTGGCATCCTAATTTTTAATGCATTTCCAGTCAACTGAATGAACCATGAACCATATGTGAATCTGAGTTTTCATTTCCCTATGCCTGGAGACATACTAACTGGCAGACCACAAAGTCAACATATAGAGAACAATCTCTAGTTCCAGAACCAGCTACCTAAATAGGAGACAAGAAATCATAAAACAATGGTTCTCAGCCTATGGACGGAGACCCCTTTGGGAGTCAAATGATTCTTTCACAGGGGTCGCCTAAAACATCAGAAATAATCAGATATTTACATTTTGCTTCATAATCAGTAGTAAAATTATAGTTATGAAGTAGCAGTGAAGTAATTTTAGGGTTGGGAACAACACAGCATAAGGAGCTGTATTAAAGGGTCACGGCATTAGGAAGGTTGAGAACCAATGTCTTAAAAGGAAATTAGTTGTCTCTGTTTTAGATATTATGTTTATTTTAAGAACTAGCCTTAATAATGAGTATGTACAAAAATAATTTATTAGTGTTACTCTCTAGGCTGTAGCCATCCTTTTAATGAAGGTAGGCTAGCACCCAGAACTCAAAAAGTTTAGAAATGTCCTATTGTTTGGCACTGAATACATTCAACTGCCGAGCTCTTATAATTACTACAGCAACAATTGGTCAGCTCAGCCATCTCTGCTGTCAGAAAGCAAGCCTAGACTCAGGGTGGATCTTCCCACCTCAATTGACCCACCTAAGAAAATTCCTTACAGGTCTACGGGGTAGTTTGAATAGGAATGGCCCCATAGGCTCATGTATGTGAATGCTTGGTCCTTAAGGTGGGCTACTTGACAGCACTTAGGAGGTGTAGCCTTGCTGGAGGAAGTGTGTCAATGGTAGGTGGGCTTTAGGCTTTTGAATGCTCAAGCCTTGTCCAATGTCTCTCTCTCTCTCTCTCTCTCTCTCTCTCTCTCTCTCTCTCTCTCTCTCTCTCTCTCTCTCTCTCTCTCCCTGCCTGTGAATCCAGACGTAGAACTCTCAGCTCCTTCTCCAGCACCCCATACTTCCTGCTGTGACGATAATGAACACCTATGAAACTGTAAGCGAGCCCCAAGTAAGTGCTCTCTTTTATAAGAGTTGCTATGGTCACGGTGTATCTTCATATCAGTAGAACATTGATGAGAGGACCCGGCTAATCCAGACAATCCCTCCTTGAGACTCTCTTCCTGGGTGATTCTAGATAGCGTCAAGTTGAAAATTAAAACTGGCCATCAGAGACTAACCTCAAAAGTACTGTAATATTTAGGAGGAAACATAGGGAAGTCCTCAGAAGCTTGTCCGCTTGGCTCTCGGGTAGCCAGAAGGAAATGAGGCTTTTTGAAAGCCTCTACTGGTAGACTATAGGCAGCTTTACTTCTGGGGCTGTGCTCCTCTGGAGATAGACGTAGTTGTACTGGTGCTGGACTGCAGAAGGCATGGGGGCTATACAAGCTCTGCCTATCATCTGTCAGCAATTGCCTCACATTTGAGCTCTGCCTCTCATGCGCGTCTCGCCCTGTGGTGTCTCAGCCTTGTCTCTAAGGATGACTCTAGGACCGCACGGTGCACACAGCTGGTTCTCCTCACGGTTCCTTCAGGCACTACTCAGCTACACTTCCTATGTTCCCGATGTGGTGAAATCTCTCATCTGCCATTGCCCTCCATTCTTTCTTCTTCGTTGATCTGATTTGTGGAATTAAGCATCCAAACAGAGGTGAATGAATCCACGTAATCAGCCTGCTGTTCATGCCACGTCTTGAAAACATCTTTGGTATGAGGAAAATTTATTTGGGCTTAAAGCTTTTCTTATATTTTTAAATGTATAAGTATTACGTGTGTCTGGGGTAGATGTTGTATATCAGTGCTCCCAGAGTCCCGAGAAGACAGTGGTCTCACAGATCTGGAGTTACAGGCAGTTGTGAACCACCGAAATGGGTGCTGGGGACCGAGCTCTTCGAAAGCAGTACACTCCATGATCACTGAGCCAGCTCTCCAGCCTGTGTATTAGGTTTTATGTATTTCTTTTCATACTGCCACAGAGGTCTTAGAGTTGCTGTCTACTTGATCAAATGTCCTTGTTACTTTATTGTATCAGTTCCTTCTCCATAGTGCATAAGTGGTAATTAAAACATACTTTATTTTCTCCTAACATAGATGAAATATCACTATAAGTATTTCTGAAAGGTACTCTCCATCAAGCAAAAACGTTTTTCTTCTCTTTCTATCTTATGGAGTGTTTTCTTAGAGACAGAGACAGACTTTAACAGAGAGTATTTAACCAAGGATCAGTTTTTTTCTTTTGTTTTTTTTTTTCAGCATGATAACAGAAGGTTTTTACTTCTTTAATATAACTTCTGGGTCACTTACATGTGTTGCTTTAGTTTCATATTTTATTTATTCTCATATTCTGGGTGAATTGTTCTAAGTATTCTTCAAACCTGACTCTTCAGTTCTACTCATGGTAGCACCTGTCATCTCTGTGAAGTCTTCCACACTGCTAAGCTTGCTAAGGGCATGCAGAACGAGTCCCATTTTACTCTTTCAAATGAAATAATAAATCAAACTTTCCATTTCCTGAATCAGTTCTGGGTCCATAGCGTGACCACTTGCCCGAAGCAGGTCACTATAGAGCTACTTTTGAGGTTTTGGATGAGGGTTTTGTACACTTTCCTCTACTCTGCACACAAGCACATGACAGAGAACACCGGCATACAGAAGATCCAGGCAATAGAACTTAACTCATCTTCCCTAGACAGTAGGCAATAATCCCCAACACCTATGCCTAAAGGAAATTTCTGAATTATCAATTTTAATCACCTACCACATGCTCCATTTTCTACTGATCGTAAACAACGCTGGTGTCCGTGTACTTTGGGTGTGGTAGGAAGATAGCAAATACTAGTTCGTCCATCCATTAGGTTCCTGATAGTTCAGATATGGCACCTGCGTGTTTCTCAGTCTCCTCTCATCCTTATTCCTGGCTTAGCTAACAGGTTAACTAAGCAGTTGTGGTGGCTTGAGTGAGAATGGTCAACGTAGAATCATATGCTTGAATACTTGATCGCCAGGTGGTGGAACTGTTTGAGAAGGATCAGGGCGGGTGATTTCATTGGAGGAGGTGTGCCACTGGGTGTGAACTTTGCGTTTTCAGGAGCCTGGCTTCATTCCCAGTGTGCACTCTGCCCTCTGCTTGGTGGTCTGAGATGTGTGTGCTGCTGTTCTTGTTGCTATGTCTCTGCTCTGCCATTGTGGATTCTAACCCTATGGAATTGTAAGGCCATTAAACACTTCCTTTTCTAAGTTCTGTGGTCATGGGATTTCATCACAGCAATAGAAAAAGTAACTAAGACAGCAGACAATGAGGCAAACAGGCCAATGCATGCCTTTGTGTTGTGAGCCTTTGCTACTCTTGCAAAGGAGTGAAACATTGTAGAAGATGACATAGCGGCAAGCTGGAAGCCTCTCCTGAGAACTCCCCCTGGCCTGGACTGCTGACTCTGTCATGTGAGAAAGGCAGGCTTTTTCTTCTTAAGGACTCTTTCCTGTCACATGCTATGAAAACTGTTTTATTCCAGATCCTGTTAACATTTCCAGGTCTTCCTAATTTTATCAGCTTCATGGAAACTTGAAGGATAAAACCATTCTACAGCAATCACCAGGGAAAGAAGCCATTAATTGTTTGAAAACCAAGACTAAGCTTTATCAGCAAATGCCCGGTGTACGTGAATCCCTAAGTGCTGATGTTGTCTAGAGAATCAATGAGTGTGTGAGGTGGGAACAGCGCCCCCTGGAGGGGGTAAGTGCTTCTTTTCCCTTCATCCCTTCTCTCCTGTCTTCACTTTGAGCAAAAGTCCTTAGAGGTTCTAAGAGTGAACGCAGGATCTGGAGACGGAAGGATGCTCACAGAGAGTCAAGTGCATCTTCTGTTTAGCAGAACAGAGTTGAAGAGATGTCTAGAGTGGTAGAACAGAGGTGATCAACTGTGACCCGAGGAACACCTGCCATCATTTGCCTGGGACACTGTTGTAAAATGCACATTTTTAAAAGCTTTACTAGACTTCCACATCAAGATTGCTGAAGTTCATCGCCAGGAATTCGGATACTTAACCAGCCTCCCAAGTGAATCTTGCTTTCTAATGTGACTGCCATAGCAGCAGCAGGCCCAGCAGCATGTAAGGACTTGTGAGGCCCAGCCTCCAGCCTATATCAGAGTTCTCAGTATCTGGGGATCAAACTCATGTCCACAGGTTTGTGAGGCAAGCGCTTTGTAGGCTGAGTCCTGCCCCTGTCCAGATTCTGTTGATTTTTAAAGAGCTTCTCCTTCTCTTCTTAGGAAAAAAAAATTGATATGGAAACATCAAACAGAAAAAAGTAAAGACTTCAACACAGCATAGGGCCCCTCCCACCTGTCACTCAGCCGCAATGGCCCCTCCCACCTGCCACTCAGCCGCAATGGCCCCGCCCATCTGCCACTCAGCCGCAATGGTTACTATCATTTTTTCAGTCCCTTTATCTCTCTTCTTTTCCACCCACCCCCTTATTGTTCTAAAATTTTCAGTAAAACAATGCAGTCTTTAGCATATGAAAGCTTCTCGAACCTAAGTTTTTGAAAAACAATGTATTATTTTCCTAATGAAGATGTATCCCCAAAGATAGGTAAGCACGTTCGTTTTTCTATTATAACACGGTATTAACACAGGTGCACGTTTGCAGAACAGAAGGGAGTTAGAAATTGGAGCCAAGTCAGAGGTCATGTGAATCAGGCGCCAAGGGCACTGGAAGGTGTGGCGTGGATGTTTTATGTCTCCAACACTGGACCACCTGAACAGAAGCAAATACACCGCATTTTGATGAGGACCTCATTGTCACCGAAAACCATAGTGTCTGTCACAGAGCACGTAGGATAGAGCTGAGGAATTCTGCATACGAAGTAATTCAAGGCTAGATCAAACACCTCCGCGGAAGAATATGAAGAATACGATTGGAGGCACAGACACGCCCACACCGTGGGTGTGATCCTGCGGTGGTGCGAGTGGTTGGGATGCCGTGGCCTCTTCAGCCACGCTCACCTATAAAATGTGAACCATATGGGACCAGGGAACATCATTTTGTTTGCTTTAACTGTGCCTGTGACTTATTCCGTCCCTATCAGTGAGTCGACGCAAGAGGTTCATGGTTAACACACACAAAGCCTCGCACAGGGAAATTCTCTGCTCTCCATTAGCTTTTGAGAGACGAGAATGAAAACCTTGGCGGTAGAAAAATCTTTCATTCAAACAGAAGCTGCATTTCAATCTAACATTGACTGTATAATGTAATAGGACGTGCGGGCATAAGTAACTGAAACACTGAGTTGTTAATTCTAACAGTTCAAGGTCTGTCTGAAGAAAAGAGACTCTGGTGCAAGACATCTGCATGGGGTGGTATGAAGAGTTAATATTGATGAGTTATTGTTCTTACGCCAGAAATGGTGGCTGACACCTATGAACACATCATGCAGGAGGATGGTGGGTTCAGGTCCAGCCTCCGGCACATGGTGAGACTGTCTAAAGAAAGCCAAGGGCTGGGATGTGCGTGGGTCGGAGACAGATTGCTTGCTTGCCTAAGCTATATAGGAGCCTTCAACACAGGGAGAGGAAGGGGTGAGGGGATCCTTTCAACTACAGATGTTCCTTGACTCATAAACTAAATCGATCATAAACTGAAATGCACTTAGCAATTTAAAACACTTAACCAAACACCATAGCTTACATCCAGACATAGAGTACATCCACTGCAGGCTGTAGGTTCTTTACCCTGATGATCGCATGGCTAGCTGGGAGCTGTGACTGCTGCCCTCCAGGTTCATGAACAAGCAAAGCACCGTAACTTCCAGTTCTAGCCTAGGAACGAACAAGAATCAGCATATATTGTTTTACTGAATGGGTATCATGTTTGCACCATTGCAAAGTTAAAAATAATCATAACTCTGGGACCATGAGAAGAAGACTTAAAGATTCAATGCTAACCCTAGTCAAAAAATCCCCACTAAGCTATTTTTCAGACATTGACAGGTTTATTCTATAGTCCTTATGGGAAAAAGTTCCAGAAAAACTATCAATCATCATCGTCATCATCATCACCACCATCACCATCATCATTACCATCACCATCATTGTGATACTAATACTAATACTAATACCGTCATAGTTATAGCACAGGCAATCCAATGAAAGGGGGACACAATGTTTTTAACTCGTGAGATCCTGCACCACTGGACATTCACAAATCAAAGAACAACAACAACCTACACAGAGATCAAGAAAGTAATTCAAACTGAGCAACTAGACCCAGATGGAAACGCAGCACAGTAACTGAAGGGCTCACCGCAACAGCACAGCCTCTGGGCTGGCACTGGAACAGTAGGGGACATTAGCACAGTCTGTGAACAGCAATGACGTGTCAGTGAGTGCAATGTTCCATGTTTTCCACACTCATGTACGTGATCCATCCTCATCTACCCACCACCACCAAGAGTAACGAGAAGAAACCACCAACAAGAAGAAACTAGGCTCTGTATTAAAGTTACCTCTCAAATCTTAAAAGATGCTGTTAAGAGATGAAGAAGACCCTCATAGGCTGGGAGAGAATAAGAAAAGGCTTATCCGATAACTGGCCTTCTTGATACTCCTGCAATTTTGCCTCCATGGGTCCTTCTGCCTGGAGTGCTGTAGGCTACACACACCACTGTGCCTCATAAGTGCTCCACTTCCCATTGTTACCCAGTATCTCTTCTGACATATTGAATTTGTGTTTTAATGCCGCCCCTTCCTCCTCTCTCCTCCTCCTCTCCCTCCTCCTCCTGCTCCTCCTCTTCCTCCTCCTCCTCCTCCTCCTCATTCTTTTGATTTGTAGGTCTTAACATTCGACACACTCTTTTGCTTATTGAATGCTAGGTGCTGACTAAATATTTGTTGAATGAATACCAATGCCTCCAATCACAAAATCCTTCATGCTGTTTCTATAGAAACACCTATACCACCCTTTAAAATAATTCACTCTTCCTAGTTTTACAGACACGGAAGCCTTTCTAAAGGAGCTGAATCTAAAGAAACACCACACAGGTATGGAGCAGACACGGACTCTCATGCTCTTGAGTGATTTCTGAGGATCAACATGGTAGACATTGTAATAACGTATGTAATATTTCTACTTCGAGGGCAATCATTAAATTTAGCACATTTTGTTTTCTATCTATGGGAGAGGTAGCCAACATGTTCAGATAGGAAATCCAGTCATGTTGTTTTCATATTTTCCATACTAAGTTTATAGTGCGACATCTCCCCAAGTGAAGGACAGAAATATGCCTTTTAAGATCAAAGAACGGGCATTGTCTTTTACAGTGGGAGTTAACATGAAGAAGCCTTGCCCCTGTCTGTTGTTTCAGAGTAACTGCCTCCCTCAGCTGAGTTCACACTGCCATCTAGAGGTCACATCTGAGCACTGCACAAAGGCGGTGGTGCGTTTCAGAGCCTGCCAGAGTGATTAAAAATAAAATAACGGAAACACTTAAATATATCAGAAAGATTTATAATTTCTTCTTAGATTTCTGTTGCTGGAAACTTGAGTAGGAACAAGAGAATAGAGAAAATGTTGACTGTGTCTAGTAGACGCCAGACAGCACACGAATGTGTGCCTTGTGTCCACTCACTGAATCTTTAGTGTAAGAGGGAGAGACTATTACTATTCCCAGCACTGCCGAAAAGAAGGCGCAGAACAATTAGCCATGTGTCTTCATGCTGCTTAACTAGATTTGGGGTAGTGGAACTTGAACCCAGTCTGTAAGACCCCATGTTTCCAGGTCTAAGGCTTTCAGAAATGGGTTCATTTCTCACTATTACAGAAGTTCCCAGAAAGGATTGTGTCAGGGGTGGGGGGGTGTTTGTGGAGATTCTTGTAATGTTTGAGCATTATTACTAATCTCCACTAGTAACAAAGATCCATATGTCTTCCTCTATAAACACTGAAGATCATATATATATATATATATATATATATATATATATGCAGAGATAGATAGATAGAATGAGATAGATAGATAGATAGATAGATAGATAGATAGATAGATAGATAGATAGATATAAAATAGATAGATATAAAATGATATTTAGAAGATAACCTGGTGCTAGAGGCAGGAATGTATTGGAAATAACATCTTTCATTAAGTCTGTGGTCTGTTTAAATGTCTCAGTGGACCAAGTGAGTCATGCCCAACCCTCTCTTCTAACTTAGCAGAGATCTGAAGAACTATTTCTGCACAGCCCACCTTCATGAAAGGTTTTCACTGTGGAGCTCCACGTGGAGTGTACTGATAACATCGAAGGACGGAGGCCGGCATCACAGCGTGCGCTGGCTGACCTTACGTCAACTCAACACACGAACTACAGTTAGCTGAAAGGAGGGACCTCAATTGAGAAAATGTCTCCATAAAAGGCGGCTGTAAGCAACCCCGCAGGACGATTTCCTAACTCGTGATTGATGGGGAGGGCCCAGTTGATTATGGGCAGTACCATCTATGGGCTGGCAGTCTTGGGGTCTAAAGAAAGCAAGCCAAGCAAGCCATGGGGAGGAAGCCATTACGTAGCATCTTTCTGTCGGCTCCCACAACCATGTTCCTGTCCTGACTTCTTCGATGATGCACAGCAATGTGGAAGGGTAAGCAGAACAAGCCCTTTCCTCCCCAACCTGCCCTTTAGTCATGCTGTTTTGTTGCAGCAATGGAAACTCAAACTAAGACATACGGTTTCTAGCTTTTTAACTGATATCTCAGCCACACTGCTCTTATGACTAAGTGATTTTTGTGAGCATTGAAACAATGTCTCCAATAGCATAGTTATACAGTGCGTTTGCTTCATTTAAAGAAAAAACTGTCACTTTGTGGAATATCCTTGTTATATTTCAATCACCATAGCTATACTTTGCCATTGAACTGTATTGTTAATTATGTATGAGGCATATGTCTGTGTGCACGTGAACACACATGTGCATGTACATGCAGAGCCACAGGTTAATGTCAGGTGTCTTCCTCTGTCATTTCCCACTTTATTGTGAGACAAGATCTTAAACTGAGTTGGAGACTAGCTGTTTCAGCAAGACTAGGTGGGTGGCCAGTGAGCTAGGAAAATGCTTTTCTCTGCTCACAGGTCCCTGGGGTTATAGGTTGAACAACTCCATCTTGGTTATACATGAATGCTGGGGATCCAGACAGGCCTCACACTTCACAGCAAGACCCTACTCACTGAGCTATCCTCCCAGCCTGCATTCAACTATATTTAGTAAGCTAAGGGCCTCCAAAGATGGAGGGGCCTTAGGGTTCCAATGCCCTTTAAAAGCCCAAGATGGACAGGCCTGTAACGGTGCAGCTGCTCTTAGAACATTTGCCCAAGAATGTGTTACCTTTTGATTCAAGTATCTTCTTGAAGTCAGCCCTACTTTGGCCTTTTAAGGGAGCAGAGTCTCTAAGCCAATGGCTCTCAACCTTTCTAATGCTGTGACTCTGTAATACAGTTCCTCGTGTTGTAGTGACCTTTAGCCATAAACTTATTCTTGCTATTTTGTAACTAGTTTTGCTACCATCGTGAATAATAATGTAAGTATCTGTGCTTTCTGATGGTCTTAGGTGATGCTTGTGAAAGGGTGGTTCAGCAGTTAGAGGGGTCTTGACCCGCAGGTTGAGAACCACTGCTCTAAGAGCTCAGCACAGCTTCTTTAAATCAAACAATCGAAAGAGGTAAAGCTTTGGCCGACGAAAACAGCCAAGAAGAGAGCCGGCTTCGGAAAGTCCTGATTAATCATGGCCCTCACCCCCAGCATTGTGACCCTGGTGGTTCCCAGGCATGGCTAAAGAGACAGAGTGATGTCACTATTTCTCAGTGATGAAATGTTCTATAAATGTCCCCTGTGGTTGGCTATTCTCAATCGTAAGGGCATGGTTTATACAGCAAGAGTGAAAAAAAAAATGATTTCTGTTTAATTAAGGTTGTCACAATCAAGGTTTCAAAAGAGGAAAAAAGTGTTGATTTTTCATTCAAAATTAAATTTCGATCAGCAAAGGTAATCTGACACAGTACTCTCTTCTCTTGTTTCTAGTCTCATGTTTAAAAAAACACCCACAAATATTACAGGCATTGCTCATATTTCAGGTCTCCTTGTTTCATTCTGTTGCTAAGTCTTCAAGTGAGCTGGTTAGTTCTTGTCAACTTGACACAAACTTGACACAAAGTGACCTTGGAAGAGGGAACCTCCATTGAAGTCTTCCTTCTGTCCGATGTGCCTGTGGAGGGGGTCTGTGGGGCGTTTTCTTGATCTCCGGTTGATGTGGGAGGCCCAGCCCACAATGGGCAGTACTGCACTTGGGAAGGTGGTCCTGGCTTGTACACAAAAGCAACTTGAATGGCCATGGGGAGCAGGCCAGGAAGCAGCACTCCACTGTGATCTTTGCTTTTAAGTTCCTGGTTCCTGGCTCTGGAGTTGAGTTTTGCCTAGGCTTCCTTTGGTGGTAGGCTGTTACTCGTACCCTGAAACGAACACTTTCCTCCTAACTCGGTTTTGGGCATGGTTTTGGTCACAGCAACAGAGGAGCAAACTAGAACATTAACTCAACCGTCTATGCTAAAGAGCCAGAGCCACTATCCGTCTACCAACATGGGACAGAACAGAAGAGCTCTTAAGACTAACGCTGCCCGCCCTTCGTTGTGTTCGCTTTCTCACCAGTGTGCTCAAGTCCTACAAAGCAAGTTTAAAAGAAGGGTTTATTTTACATGAGTTCACTGTGGCAAGAATGACTTAGGACTCCTTGTACCTTGGTAGACCAGGTTCAGAAAGGGAATGCTGGGCTCAGCTGACCACCTCCTCCTTTCCTCTGTCTAAGATGAGAGTCCATGGAGTGCCACTGCCAGTGTTCAGGATTACTCTTCTTCCTTCAATAAGCCTCCCTGGAAACACCTCAGACTCATGCAGCGGTGTGTTTCCTGAGCAACTCTACCTACATCCAGCCCAGTAGACAATGGAGATTAACCATGACAGGCGCTTTCTGGGAACCCAGAAAGGACACTTACTTCTGAGCCTTTTGTGTGTGATTTCTCCTGGGTGACGTAATCTGATGCCGTAAGATCACTATTATTTACACGAGGAGCAGGTATAATGTGAGAGATGAGATAGAAATCATAGAGCTGAAAACCTTCATCACTCTTCCCTGCTGTGATTGTAATTGTAATTTCTCACACATATCACCCAGCCTTACACACACACACACAGACACATACATGTGCACATACACACACAGATACACACATACATGTGCACACACACATACACACATGTGCACACACACACACTCACAACATACACATACACGTGCCTACACACACAGATACACACATACATGTGCACACACACAGACACACACACACACACACTCACATGCATACATGCAGCCTCCCAGTCTTACATTTTATTCTTCACAAAAAGCTGGGGTCATTCCAAAATCTGTATGCTTTCACTGACACGGCTAAAATTATTATTTATTTAATTGTTTCTTATTATTATTGTTGTTATTTATTTTGCTTAGACAATCACAATTTTCTTCTTGGCTCTAAAAACACAACCACTCAAATATGCCTTCCACAGTGCAGTTAGAGCCTGGCTAAGTAACTTTTCTTATGTTAAGTAGACCAAACTGTTAACTTCAACCCTGTCTTAACTGCATAAATATAGACAAGTTATTTACCTTCAGTTTCCACATCAGTGTATATTAGGAGAATAAGCATACTGAACACATACAATGTAGAAGCGACAAGTAGACAATAAGTGCATAGTGGTGGGTGCATCCCGCTGAGATAATGGGGGGGTGCATTTAGTAAGAGGAACTATTTACAGACTTATAGAAAGGAACCATTTAAAGAGTTGGAAGTATCCCAATGCTGGAAAACAAGAGTAATTACCCTTTTAGGGATAAAGCGGGGTCGGGGGAGAGTAGATGCTTAATCCCAGAGAAAGCAGTTGAGTTAAGAGTGGTCATGTGGTTGAAGTCTTGTTTGTGGCCTGGTTGTACTCGTGGTTGCCATTGTTGCAGTTGTCGCTGTAAGAGATGATGGCTGTCTGGCCCTTTTATAAAACAATACAGCTGGCTCTCGGTGACCCAGCACAGTGAGGCTGAAGAACCAAGCACTGGGAACTCCCTCTTCCCCCTCCACCCAATCTGCTACCGATGATTCCCATTCAGCACGCCTAAACTGAAGCACAAGTGTGAGCCCACGGTGTGCCACACACTGGGACCCAGAGCAGGAAGAACCATGCAGATAGGAGCCTGAGGGGACAGCAAGCTCACTCTGAACAAATGCCTGACTCCTCCAGGATATGAAAGTCCTTTGTTCCTGCAGCAATACCAAAGATAGAGGGGAAAACATACAAACTATGCTTCTTTACAGCACTATTAAGGTTTGTATGGGTCAGAATGAATGGATGCCCAAGAAGAATGAGCCCTTCATAGCTCTGCAAAGCTCTACCTTGTCTTACCCTCAGGCCAGTGCAGACCTGACTGTCTAAAAACAGGGCTTGACACAGATGAAGATGCACAGGGGTGAAAGAAAACAATGGAACCCCTAAGATTAGTAGGGTAGAAGGACTGAGCTGAGAAGTCTAGCTCCAGGCCAAAGTGTTGCATGTGATCTTTCAGCCCTGACCATAGGCAGCCATAAGGCTTTGACTGGCAGCCTCACTGGGGGAAGCCATCCTGGTCCTGGGATCCAGCCAGTGAATAGTCACAAAGGTTGCAGTGAAGACTCAGCACCCCCACTCCAAGCCGGCCATGCTCAGTACATTCTCCAGTCTTTACCTGAGATGCCCACATCGAAAGGTCTCCTTCTTAAGGGTAAGGTAAGCCCCTTACTAGGGGCTGAAGGGAACAAAAGGTATTCCAGGCTAATGTTGATCAAAAGAGATCAGGTGGCCATATTTGTGTCTAATAAACTAGTCTTGGAGTAAAAAGCTGTCTTAAAGACAGAGGCCATTATTCAATGACAGATGATGTAACCATCATGAATATACTCAATACTGGAGTGCCTGAGGATATAACATAGAACAAGGAGCACGAGGGAAGGAGACAATGCCAGAAACAGCAAGGAGCTCTGTAGTCTCTCTTTTGATGGTAGACAGTTAAGCCAGTCAAATAAATCAACAAAGAAGTATTGGACTCAACTCACATGTTGACCAAATAATTTTAACAGACTAGCATATTCCATCAACAGGAGATGCCTGTATGGAACGCTCTATAGATCAGCCATATATTAGGACTCAAAGCAAATCTCAGTAAGTTGGAAAAGTTCAAAAGCCTATCCACTATGAAAATCATAATCATTTTTTTAAAGAAAAACAGGAGATTTTGATAAATTAACAAATATGTGCATTTTAATTTTTTTCTTTTCTTTTTTTTTGAGCTGAGGGACGAACCCAGGGCCTTCATGCTGAAACAGGCAAAGCGCTCTACCACTCGACTAAATCCCCAACCCCAATATGTGCATTTTAAACCCATGGTCCTAAACAGGCAATGAATCAGGAAATTGTGTTTGTTTTAAGTCTTAAGGAGGACACAAAGAGATTGACATCTACTGAGCAACTTGAAAGTCAAAACAGAAGAATAAAGAGGTCAAAGGTCAGAGGCAGAGGCACGACTTCTGAAATGATTCTGTTTGCAGCTTCACTTCTCCAAAGCCTGCAGGATACTGGAAGAGAACAGCAAGACACTGAAAAACTTCTGGTCCAACTAACCCAATGTTCGAATCCTTCTAAACATTCCTGCTACGGGATTTAAGGCCCAGCATGCACAGAGCCCTGGGTCTGGTCTCCAGGAACATGGTACAGTCTTCAGTGGGGGATGATTAAGAGTATCTTTGGCATCATAGCAAGTTGGAGGGTAGCCTGGGTTACATGATTCTCTGCCAAAGGAAGGAAGAAAGAAAGAAAGAAAGAAAGAAAGAAAGAAAGAAAGAAAGAAAGAAAGAAAGAAAGAAAGAAAGAGAGAGAGAAAGAGAGAGAGAAAGAAAGAAAGAGTGAGGGGTGGGGCAGGAAGGACAGAGAGGAGGAGGGGTTAGGTCAAGAATATCAAGGGAACCAAAGATCTACAAACTGAAAACCATTAAACACTGGTTAAAATGAATTGAAGGAAATGTAAATGAATGGGAGGACATCTCAAGCTCATGGTATTGTGGTACCACTCAAAGTAATTTGAATTTTAAACTCAAGCAATATCCCAAAGGCATTCATAAAATAAATTTCCTAAGGGAACATAAAACGGACTGAGTGGTCAAACAGCTCTGGGAAAGAACAAGACCTTATCATTGCCGTGAGTTGAAGACATCTCACTTCCTACTTTGTAATTATCTCACAAAGCTAGAGTAATGAAAACATCATGGTACAGACTCGAGGGATTGAACAGAGGAGTCCGCAATGAATCCAACATACAGCCAAGGCTCGGGAAGAGAAATATAGGGACAGATGAGCAAGAGGAAAATGGGACTTCAGATGCTAAAGAATGAAAATAGACAGCCACGCTACCTCACAAACAAATGCTGGAATAGAGAAAGACCTTAAGGCAAGACCAGAAACCCTCAGTCCTACGAGGTGAGGTATGCAAAGCCTCTGCCACTGGCCTTGGTGATGCTACTTTAGGATGCTCCACCAAAGCTCAGACCAGAAAAGCAAAAGTAAGTAGTCGGGACAATATAAAACCCAACCACTTGTGCATAACCAAAGCAACAGTCAACAAAACTAGAGAGCACCCACAGATTCGGGGAAGTATTTGCCAATCATGTGCACAATAAAGGTCGGTTGTCCATAATTTATAGATAGCCCCTACCACACATTACTAGAAAAGCAAAAGTCCTGAAGTCTTAATGGTCAAAAGACCTGACCAGGCATTTTTCTAAAAGTTCCCAATAGCACACAAACAGGCCTATAAATTGTTTTCTGCATCATCTTGGAAATGCAAACTACATCATTGTGAGATCAGCACTTTATATGAGTGGGGTGTTATTTCCACAAAACGACAAAGCAAAGCAAAACAGAAACTCAAAATGTCAGGGAGGGTGGAGAGAAGGGAGCTCTGTGCTGTGCTAAAAATGTAGCTTTGCACAATTGTTAGAGAAGACAGCATGGAGCCCATCCCCCTTCAACAGTACAACTCCTGTACGCTGAGCAGCGCCCCCTGCTGGGTATATACACATCCACACTTTAGCTATCTGCAGCCCATGTTCACTGCAGCGTTCTCCAAGGTGCCTGCAATGTGGGACAAAAGTGTCTGTTGATGAACACATGGATAAGATGTGGAACCTACTTGCTATGGAATATTATTCAACCCTTAAAAAGGAATTCAACCTCGCCATCTGCCACAACATGGATGAGCCTGTGAGCCCGGAAGAGACTAGGGTAAAATGAATAATCCAGCTACAGGAAGAAGAATATTTCATGCTCTCCTTTGTGTGCGGATTCTTTTAGGATCCAAGTATACAGAGAGAGGCTTACAGTGGTGGCTGAAGGTCAGAGAGGAACAAAGGAAATGGTAGCTACAAGCCAGAGGATCTGAGGCAGTAGACACCAAGGATGCACAAACCTATACTTCTCGTGTACAACTTGGGGGACACACACAGTAAGAACCATGTGAAACCAGTGTGTTTTCACTGCTCATGTCCCAGAACAGAAAGAGTAAAGGCGTGGTCTATGATCTCACTGATTGGCCTTACCCTGGTAACCCCTTTGTATCTCTGTAGAGCCCTGACTCACCACCGAGTGCTTTACCTTAAATGTACATACAGAACTTTCCTTTTTCCTTTCACTGTTGTTTCTCCTCAAGTTGGTGTGAGCAAAGTTCACAATATCCAGTGGAATGGGAGCTTTGAACACAGCTGACAAAGTGACACTCTAGCCACATGACCCCTTTTCAGAGTACACCGACATGAGGGGACGGGCACAAGCCATGACAGGGAGAGGAGGCGGCCATGCTCTTCTCTACCTGGCTGCTCCCATAGGAAAAGGGCCTAGGTGAGTTCTTAATCCACCACAGTCAGGTGATTCTGGTTGTTTGGATATCTCTTAGGTGGGATTTAGCCAGACTCCCCCCTTAGTAAGTTTCCACTCACTGATACCCACACGGGCTCCTTAGTTCTACATTCTCCTTGGCCATTCAGTTGGGCAGTTAATCCCACTCTCCCCTTCACTGTAAGTCCCATTACAGTGGTACTCGCACTTTCTGCATGGTCTCAAATGATGTCTTCTTTACTATGTTTCAACAATTACTGATTGTTATAAAGATAAGGAGAGGATAAGTCCTGGGTTTTGGCACCAATGTTGTATTTATAAAAGGATAAGGAGAGGGGGGATATGTTCTATGGAGGTCTGGGGGAAGGAGGTGCCACAGAGGCCCATGCTGAGACATCCCTTCCCTCTGAGGGACCTGCTGCACAACGGTATAGTGTACAATAGAGTGCATTCAGAGCATGGGGAGGGGAGGGAGGGAGAGAGAGAGAGAGAGAGAGAGAGAGAGAGAGAGAGAGAGAGAGAGAGAGAGAAGTAGAGAAATAGAGGAGTAGAGGCTGGCCATGAACATGTGGAGAGAAGAGGGTAGGGGAGTGGGAAGAGAAGGAACAAAGGGGGAAGAGGGGAAGAGGGAGCAAGAGAGTGAGGAGAGGGCAAGCAGCCCCTTTTATAGTGTCAGGCATACCTGGCTGTTGCCAGGTAACTGTGGGGCGGAGCATGCCTGGCTGTTGCCAGGTAACTGTGGGGGTGGAGCTTAGACAGAACGCTAACAATTACCACTGGATATTTTTAACACTACAAGCTAGGCTTTCAATAATCTGCCTGGTATCTGAAACTGTAATTAACAGCTTTGAGGGTCCATGTCTTTTATGTTGCTCAACAGTCATACAGCCTACGCTCTCAATTTATTATGTATACGGATAAGAAAGTATTAAAATATTTAATTTAGCTGAGAAAGACTTCTTTAAATGATAAAAATAAATATACAAAAATACAAAATGACTCAGAAGTCAAAAGTGCTGGCTTGCTGCTCTTCTAGAAGGCCAAAGTTCATTACCCAGCATCTGCATTTGGGAGGCTCACATCCATCTGTAATTCTAGCTCTGGGACATCTGACACGGTCTTCTGACCTCTGCTGGCACCTGGACACATGTGCTTATGAATATAAATAAATATAAATATAGAAATGAAAATACAATTTTGAACCACGAGCTTCTATTTATAAAAAGGTGAAAAGATGAGACCCAGCTGGTGTTACCATTAGGGTGTGAAGTTTGCCACAGAACTTTGTCCTCAGCTGGCACAGGCAGCACTGAGGACTTGGGTCCTGAGGCCTAGGCTTGACAGAGTCATAATGACCTTATTAGGAGGTCATGGTAACTTGCCATGGTAATTATTTAATCTCAGTGAGGGTTTCTACCCCACCTTCGGTCATTCAGTTCCCAGATAAAAGATACACAACCTTTATATTTATGATGAGCTGTTAAAGCCCTAGAGTTGGGCAAATATCTACTCTCTATACTATGGTGTCTACTTTCCTATCAATAGCCCTGAGTTATAAGTTGCCAGGTTCCATCTGGGCCACTCTAAACTCTAATTGGTCAGCCCTCATTGTTGGGGTAGAAATCCCAGCTCACATCCAACAAACCACACCAGGCCAACATGGTTCCATGTGGAAAGGTTTAATGAGAAGATGAGGCAAGGGAGAGAGACAAGAGAGCAGAGAAGAGTAGAAGAGGAGAGGAGTGAAGGCCAGCCATGAGTACGTGGAGGGAAGGGGAGAGAGGAATGAGGAGAGAAGGAACAAAGGGAAGAGGGGAAGGGCAAAGGAGAGCAAGAGCAAGAGAGTGAGGAGGGAGCAAGCAGCCCCTTTTATAGACTCAGGCATACCTGGCTGTTGCCAGGTAACTGTGGGGGTGGAACTTAGACGGAATACTAACACTCCCTCTTTTGGTTTAATTAAAAAAGAAAAATTAAGAGGCAATGGTGGAGCAGGAATAGGGTCTTAGTGATCTCTGACTACTTCCTGCTTGCTTTGGGACGATGTGTCTCTAGGGAACCTAGAAAAGTGGGTATGGGATGTTTGTCCAGTCAAAAGGTCAGAAGGAACAGGTGCAGTAGAAGTGTCTGTGTCTGTGAGAGGAGATTGAACATCTGGAGGGCACTTCTCTGGAGCTGTCCCAGGTGGAGTAAACGCCTGGACTTGACAAGATGCTAACACACACACATATATTTGTTATAGGTAGAGAATAAGATTAAGTGAATTTTTTAGATGTATATTTGAAACCAAGAGGAAACTTAGGAAACTTAGAAACCCTTTGGAAACGTAGGCAGATGTACTTATCTGGGTGGGGTCTATTTGATCCATGAGAGGTGGGTCTGAGTGGGTTTCCTGTAGCTTAAAGTTTACAAAAGAGATAACATGAGTTAACAACATGAACACTCTTTAAGATAAGCTTTTTGTAGAGCAGAAGGAACAAAAATTTGTGATTACAGTTCAATCATATAGTGTTAAATTTAGCAAGAAGAACCAATCATGGAAAGTCAAGCTACAAGATTGAGCAATGTACTGAATCTCTTTAATAAAGGCGGAAGAGTTGCTTTCAAAGGAATACTTGCCCAAGAGTCGAAGTCTTATCTTGTTATGTCAGCTAGAAAGACCCTTTATCCCACAAAGGCTAACCAGGCCCTACTTGGGAAATCGGGGGTCCTCCCTGCCAATTGGGATTGTCAGGGGCTCGTTTCCCTGGATTACCCCTAGTTCATGGAAAAGGAGCACCAACGTGCAAACTCCTGACCAGCTGGCAGGTAGGCAATGATACACCTGAATGCCATAAAGAATCGATGAATTTTGGACTGCAGAGAATTGTGGCAGAGATGAGGTATGAGGGTTGTGGCTCTATTGCAGTCTAGGTAGCCTAGCGTTCCTACAGAACATGTCCTGGATGTCTTAAAACAGTTTGTTACACCAAAAAGACAGAGAAAGCAGCTTCCAGATCCTATTTGGAAAGACTGTTTGTTTAGCAACAGAGGGGTTCTGGACCTCCCAGACTCGGGGGTCTGAGAAGTTGGTAAAGGAAGTGACATGTCCGTGTTAGTAGGTTGACTGGCTAGAAGGCGCAGAGGAGTTGCTGGCAAACTTGGGTTTAGGCAAATGAGGGGAGCAAAGGAAATGGAGGCTCCCAACTTAGCTAGAAGATCCCTTCCCAATAAGGGGACCGGGTATGTTGGCACTACCAAAAAGGAAGGGGTGAGAGGTACACCCCTAAAGTGCAAATAAGCAGTGGGGTTTGGTGAGGAAGGTAAGGTTGCCCCCTACCCCAACAATAGGGAAACGGGAGAGAGAGGTGGCTCCCTAAAACTCTGTTAGGACTAAGTGGGCCCAGTACCCAAGAGGAAGGAGATGGGCCGCTCAGATACCATGATGGTTAACTACGGCTCACTGCTGGTGATGGTACTGGTATGGTACTCTGGCCCCTTCATTCATACATAGCCAAACCTAGAGATTGGCTGGAAGGTTATCTGGATGTGATGTCCCTCTGTCCTGTGCAACATGAGGGCAATCAACAACTCAGTGTCCCTCTTGATGGCACCTAGGTCATGGCCCTTTGGCTTGAGGAAGTTAGGGCAAGCCCTCGCCCAATGACCTTGTTGACCACATTTGTAGCAGAAGCCTGGTGGTCTCTTGGCCTTAGAAGACCAGGAGTCCAGGGCAGTAGCTGGGGCTGGTCAGACAGCCTTTGACAGCAGATGGTACTTTAGTCTGCAAACCTTCTCATCCCTTCCATGGTACACGGAAGCAAGCACCAAAGCTCCTGCCTGGGGAGTTAGGGGACCCCTCTCTAGCTTTTTAAGTTTGTCTCTTATGTGAGGGTTGCTCTGGGAAAAGAAATAGGTCATCAGAAATTGTTTACTTTCTGGGTTTTCAGGCTCCAGATTAGTGTGTGGTAATAAAGTCTTTGTAAGGCTTTCTAAAATTGGGATGGGTTTTCCTATTTTTTCTGGATGACCTCTTATAGTTTTTCAAAATTTACTGGTTTTAAGGCTGCCCTGTGAAGACTGGCCAGGAGCCAGGTTACAAATCTATCTCTGGCTAAGATACCACTGCGGAATTGTAATTCCATTTGGGATCTTGATCAGGTACTGCCTCAGATCCAACTGGACATGTTCCATCTATTTGATGGATCTCGTCTGCATGTATTCTCACCTGCTCCCAAACTCGCTGGCGTTCTTCAGGAAGTAAATTGTTAGTAAGGACCATGTGTACATCATGGAAAGTCAAGCTCTGAGGTAAAGAGAGCACACAGAGGTCAAGTGGGCTACCGCTCACCAGCAGGTGCTTGAAGAGGGCGCTGTCCTTGGTGGACAGCTGCACACAGGGCATCATGGCAATAGGAAGGCCTGCTGGACCAACCAGCCAGTACCCAGGCCTCGAGTTACCTCAGTGGGAAGCAGAACACAGAAAGGGGCAGGAGCAAAGGTAGACAAACACTTGAACATAAAGGATCTCTTTCCATTTACCAGACCAGTGAGTATGAAGATCCCATAAAACTGAGGGATCTAGCATGCCATTATGTGGCTATTTTGAACCATTATCTAATGAATACTGAGTCCAAACATTATTGCAAAGGTATATCAATTTGATGTGCTCAGGTGAGGCATTAGCTTTAAAGTTTTGAAATTGTCCAGGAGACATCCCAATGGGGAGTCTGGTAGTACATTTGAAGACATTGAATTACCTAGTTGGGGAATCATCTGCACAGGCGACCCAGTGGGTAATTCAATAACAGCTTTCTGCCAGGCCAGGTGTCTGAGTCATCACTTAGATTCCTGGAGGCCATACACGGTGGGTCCTGGACTCACTAGAAAGCATTCTTACCAGGCCTGGGAATTTCTAACCGTCTGTGAGATCCCAGAGGGGAAGGGGAGCGAGGAACCGCTTTCGAGGGAATCTCTGTCCAATGATCAAAGTCTTATCTTGTATGTCAGCTAGGAGGTCCCTTTATTCCATAAAGGTTGGCCAGGCCCTATCTGGGAAATCGGGCGTCCTCCTTGCCAACTGGAGGAATAAACCTATCAATCTGCCAGTGTCTGTGCAGGAATTTTAGCAGCGGTTTGGTAATAAGAAAAATGAAGCCATGTGGTTCATGAGGGCCTGTCTAAGTGACCCACGTGGCAAAAGCTGGCACCACGTGGTGAACCACGGAGGACAGTGGCTCATGCAGAAGTCTGTGTGCCAGCTGCAGCAGCAATTCACATGGAGGAAGTCAGTCACCAGCAGGTGGTGGCCGAATGATGCAGCAGACGCCTAGTAGACATGGCGGAGGCAGAGGACTGGGACACACGGCTGAGATCGAATTTGGGTGATGCGCGGCAGCGGTGGCGGAGGCCTGCAGTGGGAAGGGAAGGGCCATTGTCCACTCTGCTGTCAGCCGACGGCTGGTGCACAGCGGCTGGGCGCTGGGCCAGGCATGGTCAAGGGGAATTCAAGTCTCCCCATATAGGCCACCAATGTTGGGGTAGAAATCTTGGCTAGTGTCTGGACAAACCACACCAGGCCAACATGGCTCCACGTGGAGAGATTTACTGTAAGGACCAGACACGAGAGAGGGACAAGAGAGGGAAGAGTAGAAGAGGAGAGGAGTAGAAGCCGGCTATGAGCAAGTGGAGGGAAGTGGGGAGGGGAATGGGGAGAGAAGGGACAAAGGGGAAGACAGGAAGAGCAAGAGAGTGAGGAGGGGGCAAGCAGCCCCTTTTATAGTGTCAGGCATACCTGGCTGTTGCCAGAAAATTGTGGGCGTGGAGCTTAGACAGAATGCTAATACTCGAGGCATTCCTGGGGCAGTATTTGAGCTCCTGGGGCCATGTTTTTATGACTCGCCTACAGCCTGGCATCTTTTCCTCTCTTCACCTTCTCCTCCCCTTGTCGTCCTTCTCAAACCCTAATCCCGGAAATGAAACCCTATCTATTTCTCTTGTACTGAACTATGGGCAATCTGAATCCTTATTCACTAATAGTTTTAAATTAAGATGCAAGGCCACATAGCATCACTTGGTGAAGTGGGGTTACTCTAGTTTCTGAGGCAACCAGGGCCAGCATTTAGCAGTACAATACATAGCACCAGACCGAGCCTCAATTAGGGGTGGTAATTAGGGGTGACAGAACTAGTGGAAGAAAGGGAATCATGAGGGATTGCCCTGGAAAGGTATGAGAATTCTATATAAGTAGGAAATGATATCTGAAGCAAATCTAGCAGTTTATTGTTTGTTGAAAAGAATGTAGCCGGGCCTAATGATGCAGGCCTTTAGGCCCAGCCGGGGCAGAAGATCTCTCGAGTTTGAGGACAGCACGGTTTAACAGCAAGCCTCAGACCAGCCAGGGCTACATAGTGAGACCCTGTCTCAAAAGAAAAGAGCAGGGTGGGGTCCAAGTACATTGTCATTTGCCTACAGTCATATTCCCAAATGCTGAGGTAAAGGCAGGAAGATTGCTTAAACCCAAGAGCTCAAATACTGCCCCAGGAATGCCTCAATATAGCATTTCTTTAAAAAAAGGATAGCCAGACATATAAACTCAGTCCCGAGTATCACCAACGACAGCAGAGCAGAACCGAACTTTGGCGTCTTTAATGCATAGCACATGTGTGACGATGTTTAAAGCGGACAGAATCAAGCACAAGCAGGGAGTCAGGAAATCATGAGGGAGTCATGAAAACTCACATGCACCTCTCTTAGTAACAGAGACCGGGCAAATGCTTCTGGAGAATGAACGGGGTGGGGTGACTGCAGGATGGATGGAACTATTCCCTCTGCAGACCCAGGAGGGTGGAGCTGGGGGAGACAAGCAGACCACCTCCATGTACTCCTCCAGCCCCCCTTCATCACCCACACAGTGGATTCTACAGACCGCTTCTTTAATTTATGCAATCACATAAATTATTTAAAAGTAATACATCAAATATATCAACATGGGAGGTCTTGCGAAATAATGAAAGGTTTGATGAGGATGTTTGAGATTTTTGTGTTTTTAACTATTTATTGCATTTCAAAACGAAGTAAAATCATGGAGCTTCAGAGTGGCTTTGACTGTGAGTCCACGGCAGGCTAACGTAGGGATCTCTTTTGCATCATTGTCTTCCATATTAGTAAAATAAAATAAAATGAGCTTAACTCACTGTTCGATGGTTCGTGTAGGACGAGCCAAACTGCCAAGGACCAGCCTCGGTGTTGAAAAGGGTTCTGGGAGGAGGAGTCTGGGGGTGGAGCAAGAACGACTTTAAGTCAAATCATGTGTCCAAACAGCTGAGATGACTTGACTTTCCAAGTCAGTCTCTCTCTCTCTCTCTCTCTCTCTCTCTCTCTCTCTCTCTCTCTCTCTCTCTCTCTCTCTCTCCTCTCCCTCCCTCTCTCCCTCTCCCTCTCCTCTCTCTCTCTCTCTCTCTCTCTCTCTCTCTCTCTCTCTCTCTCTCTCTCCCTCTCTCCTCTCCCTCTCTCCCCTCAACTCTTCTCTCTTTTTTTATTCTAAAACCTCCCTCCCCGGTTGAGACAGTGTGTTCTCTCCTTGCAACTTTCTTTTTTAAAAACTCTAACAGCTCTCCTCTAGTAAAAACTAACAGCTATCAGGATGGCTCATGGGTTTTCTGACCAAAGTCAGAAAAGCAGCTATAAAAAAATTATTGGATATTCAGACCAAGTCAGAAATCCTGTTAGAAAAAAATTATCAAAGAGCCATTTTCACTCTGCAGAATCTCAGCTCTCTCAAGAAAAAATTCAAAATTCAAAAAAAAAAAAAAAAACCAAAAACTCAAAAACCTGCTATAACTTTCTGCTAACTCATCTCAGGCAGACCAAAAGCCCAGTTTTTATTTATATATCAATTCAGTCATTTACTCCAGGTTTCCTTCGGATTATCTGATGAACCAGCATCCCATGACTCCAGCCCTTTGATTCTTAGGAGACAGCAAGTATACATTGTTTTAACCTTGCAAGAGAATTCAGAGATCTGCCTGCCTCTGTTAAGCACAGATGCTAAGATAGCTGGGTGGGACCCCATCCTGAAATTACCGTTTCCACTGTGCTTGGGCCTAACCTTGCTCTGTCTTAGGCTGACCCTGAACTCAGGAATCCATCTGCCTTTGTAAGCATACACAGAAAGCTAAGCTGGGTGGGATCTCCTGAGATCACCACTCCCTATATCTCTTTATCTCCTTCCTTAGTAATTTTCTAACAAGTTGGCTCACCGTGCAGCTGCTTTTGTTCCTTTAGATTCATTAAGCCCCTCATATAATTCATATTGCATCCTTATTTTTGCATAGTCGAGAAATTATATATTTTCGAACTCATGTATTTAAGCCTCTTTCCCATAGCCTTAAGGGCTGTCCTGAAGGTTCCAGTGTTCACCATTTTGCTGAGACATAGCCACACCCTCGACTCCTGGACTTCTGCTGTTTCTAACTATCATGGAGTCACTAATGCTAACAGGGGAAGAGTCCTCTGCTGCTAGTACTGGGCTTGGAAAATCTGAACATTATTACACAAACAAGCTTCACACCCACAGTAGCCATCGACACTCGAGAAGGCTCACACTGGGGCCCTGTCCCCATGTCACTCTGTCCCCACCAAGGTCATGCCAGGCTGGACCCCAAACCATGAAAAATTTCCTGGGTGAAATTTCCTTCCTGATAGGACATTTGCATAATGACGATTCTTTCAATTTATATTTTTAACTTTTGGAAGCAACTGAACAGAAGTGTAAGGCAAGCAAGACCACAGACATAGCAGGCTGTTAAGGGGAGGACAGGAATGAGTAAGTCCTAGAGGAATGTACATGAAAATGCCCAAATGAAATCACACATAACTGTGATGGGTGACTTTGCCTTCTGATCTCTCTCCCCTTACACACTAAACGCATCCGCACAAGCCCACAGAAGGTCCACATTTAACTCCAGTCACTGCCACCTATTAAAGCCAACTAAAATTAGCAGGGGGCACTTCTAAAATGAATATCATATTTAGTGAAAAGAAAGATTATATTTGTGATTTACTATTGATTCAGATTTTTCATGAGTTGGAATCTGACTGGGATTTTCAAAGTATCTCCAGGCTCCACCATACTCCATTAAATTATTGCAGTATCTATAGCTATATTTGTATTGAAGAGATTGTTTGGGCTGGTGAAATCCTCAATAAAGGCCCTAGCCACCAAGCCTGATGGCCTAAGCTCAGTTCCTAGGACCCACATGTTAGAAGGAAAAAGCTGATTCCCACGAGTCATCCTCTGACTTCTGCATGCACACAATAGTTAATTACATAAATATATAAATGTAATAACCATTTTAAGGAAATAAAATACTGTCGGTTCTGTGGCTTTGGGTGATACTCTTCTGTGAATACTATCCAGAGATGTATCTGCCACATTCAGCAAACCCAATGGTGTTTAAGCTGGTGAATACAAGATACAACCCTTCCTTGTACGTCTGTCTTTCCTTCTGTAGATGAAGATCACGGCTAGCAGCAGGCTGAAGAGGAGAAGCCCGGTTACCAAGCAGAATAGAAACATAAATCTTAATTTATTTCTACAAAGAAATTAAGGGAAAGGCCCAAGCAGGAGAGAAGAAAAAAAATGGAGGGAGAGAGGGAGAGAAAGAGGGAAAGGGGGAGGGAAGGAAGGAGGGAGGGAGGGAGAGAGGGAGGGGTTAATAGTAGGATGCTCTCTGGAGGAAGAGCATCAGGGATGTTGTCCACTAAAGTGATATTCACCCTTTATATAAATTCTCCACCCACAGCTTGTGTGATAGCTCCTTTCGCTCTCTGACAGTTATTTCCTGGTGTTTTCCACTGAAGCACCTCTTCGTGAAGCCCTGTGGTTGTCCTGTTACTTCATTTCTCATTCTTCTAGCATCTGGTTGTGTCTTATACGTGAAGTGTGCCTGTCCGTCTTGTCTTCACTACATCTGAAGCTAGAATGTTCTGTTTTGTTATCTACTCCCTCCCTCCATTGGAGGAGTTAATTGTGAGTCCAGCTGTCTGCCTGAAATGATGCCGTGGAAGGTTCAGGAAGCCAACTTGTAAGATGATCGTCCTCGACCCAGGGATATTCTGATACCTCCAGTTGCAAGAGAAAATATGTGTGTTTCCTTTCCAAAAGCTAAAAATTCCATTCATAACTCTATGTTTTATTAACCAATTGCTTTGAATTATTTATTAATTAAATGCGTTTAGCGATACGGTCCACGTTTTCCACAATGTAATGTGCTTGCTCAGCATTCATTCATTTATTATTTATGTAGCTACTGCGTGTGTGGAGATATGTGTGCACGTGCGCATGGTCTGCCACTCAATGCATGTCCACCTTAGTGTCAGGGGAGAAGCTAGTGCTACAACAGAGAAAAGGGTAGCAGACTATTTGTCTACAGAGAATGAAACTATATAGGACATGGGGGTGGAGATGGGTAGATCCCTAAACCAATATTAGAAGTAAGCTGGTCTTGGCTTTCTCTGTAGTACCTCATATAAGACAGACATTATGTCAAGGGCTTTTCATAGGCTGTATCTATTTAAATGGGCATCATGGTTGAATATGTTTTCTACGCTCCATTCTCAGCCTGTAGTACTGAAGACTGTGGAACTATTAGGAGATGTGGTCTTGAGGGCCTGGAGGTTGTACCTACTGTACAACGCTGAGAAGGGTTGTACTCTCCTAACTCTTCCTGCTTCCTCCTCTACTGTAACACGAGCAAGCCTACCACACAGGCCTGCTGCCACAGCCCGAGTCACTACCCAGCATTCCCTGCAATGATGAACTGAAATCTTCCTGAAGCCATGGCCAAAGTCTGTCTGTCAGATATTTTGCAAAAAAAAATGATCAATACAAAGGAGTATTACATAAATATTTCCTCAAAAGTGCTCATGTAATGTGGCTGTTATCATTTCTGTGCTGGACTGCAGGGTTCTCAGCAGTTTCTAAATTCCATGTGTTCATAGCTGATGCTTAAGCAACATTAGTAAGAAAAAAGCTTTAGTCTAGAAAGTCTAAATTATTCTAAGATTTTTTTATTTGAAAATTGCTTCAAATATAAATGTTTTTATGTGCTTTGCTATAGCCCCAGAATTTTGAAAACAGGGACTTATGACCATGTGCCCCAAGCAACTACTGACAAATGTACCTGAAGCAAGATCAAGATTTGGTGAAGGAAAGTTGGAAGAAATGGATAGTTGATATTATTAATTTTTTGATCTTGTAAGACATTTTTAGAATAAGGGGAGATTTACATGGATGTTTTCATTTTCTGTGTTGACTTTTGGTTTGACTTTGTGGGATGGTGGCAAATCCAGAACATTCTATGTCGCTGATGTGGTTTTCTTGGGCTTTTATGTCATCTAGTTCCCTGACAGGACCCTGTGTAGGGGATTTGTTTAGACATGACAATGGACATTTCTAAAGTTTGGGATAACGCATACAACTGTGACCGTGTGAACACTTTGAAAAGACAATCTCCTCGAGATCTTGTTTCTGAAATGGCTTTGACAAGAGCTGATGCCTACAGACAATAGACTGGTCTTGTAATATCATTCTCAAGCCAGTGAGGATGAATCCAGAGAAGTGTCCTGTCTCAGGCACCAGCTTCCACTGCAAAAGTCATTTCCAAATGCAACCTGGTCCACAAGACTCACTAAAGACCCAGTTCTGGTGTCAGGCAGAGACGCGTGCCTGGCTTGTCTCTGTGTAATCTCTTCCTGGGATGACCGGATTGTTGGGAGTGGGCTGCTCATCCTTGTCATCTCTGCCTCACTTGGCCCCATGACGTGGCAACAGTTTTTCAAAGAGCTCCTTCTAATCTTACACACTGGAGGAACTTTCTATAATCCATGCCTTCACGTAAGTTCTTGCCCTTACCAATGTCAATTGTACTGTGAGATAAAAGAAGCTAGGATTAGAACCCAACAAAAACTTTCCCTGAAGCCCTAGGTGCTCAGCTTTCTTAAACTCAGCTAGCAGGGTGGCTCAGGGAAGCAAATAAAATGCGTATTAAACCACATTAAACTATAATATTCCGTGAATCTTCTCTTTAATAAGAGATAAGCAATACTGCTGTGGCTGAAGAAGAAAACAACACTAGAACTACTTTGGTCTGAATATTCTATTCTTGACTTAAGAGTTTAAAGAAATAGGGCAACTACTTCAGCATGGTATTTGTGGTATTTTAACACATATCAGCTTCATATAGAATTTATATGTTTAATAAGGTTAATAAGTCATTATGCTCAAGACCATGTCTTAAGCACTGGAAACAAGGTATGCATCAGAGCACTAAATGGCCTATTAAATACAGAGCAATACAGAAGGAATCAGATGCATAATGCCTACACTAAAATTTGCATGTGCACATATGCTTATATGCATATCTACAGATATACACATAGATCTGTGTGTCACAATCATCTATTCCTCTTGTTATATGTTCAGCAGGAATTTATTAAAGGCGTATGCAAGGTAAACCCGTACATATGTAAGAAGAAATTAAATCAGCCCCACTCTTCAGTCCTGCATTCTAAAGGTGTTTCCCAAGTCCTTAAAATGTGCATGATGACGCATTATCTGCAAAGTTCAAGAATATTCTCATTGTGAGATCCCTAGCAAGGCATATGTGACACAGATTTTATGGCCACCAGGTGTTTGGGGGGAGAGATTGCCCTGTAACCTGGTGGAACAAGACAGAAATGTATTATCTCTGCTACGTGACTATTCCGTGATTGTACTATTGATACTTGTTTTGTTTTTGCCATTGCTAGTTTGTTATGAGAAGCCCAGCAGCACAAAAACATTTGAGAGAACACATTTGATCCACCCAGTTTACACCTAAGAATTCTCTCCAAGAGAGCATCATAACATAATTCTCACAGTCTCCAGGACACTGGGGAACATACCACGGTGTGGGAAAGTAGGCAGCACATGGTAGAGTCTTTAAAAAAGGCTTCTGTGGATTTTGCTACAGTGTTTATGAGGAAAGGGAAAAGAAATGGAGAAATTTGCCACTCAGCATAGAAATGAACTCGACTGATGGTCTCTGTGTTCTTGAATGAGCCAATCCCCATTATTAAATACTCTGTTTTAATTTCTACATGTCAATCTGTACTGTCCTGTAATACAAAATTATTTTTAATTTTATTTCTCCAAATTGTGCATTTAGGGTTGTTTTGTGAAAACATAAACCATGTACATATGTGTAGACAAATAACTGATAACCTTGATAAAAGTGGCTGTTCTATACCTAATGCTAATATTCAAAAGTGCTTTATTGTCCCTCAAAATGAAATAAAGAACAGAAAGTAATAATGAAAGAATGAAGTAAGGAGGGAGAGAGAAAGGGAAGGGATACAAAAAGAGAAGCCAGGGGAAGAAGGAAGAAGAGAGGGAACGAAGGAGGCTGGGAGGGCTGAAAAGAGTGAGGGGAAAGAGGGAAGGAAGGAAGGAAGGAAGGAGGGAAGGAAGGAAGGAAGGAGGAAGGAAGAAAAAAAGGAGAGAAAGAAGTCATACCAAAGTCTCGTGTGTGTGTGTGTGTGTGTGTGTGTGTGTGTGTGTGTGTGTGTGTGTGTGTGTGGCATTTGCCCACACTCCATTGGCCGTCTATGACTAATACTTCAAACATCTTGACAAATCAAAGCCATGCTGCTTGAGGAGCCCTTGCCCACTTGGAGTCACACCTTAACTCATCACAGGACAGTCATCATTTCTCTTAACTCGCAGCTAATTAAGAGAAAAGATTACATTAAGAACAAAGGAAAATAGGAAATGGACCACTTTAAGATTACTTCATAAGAGCCATCTCCAACTTAGAGTCAATCTCTACAGAGCTTTCAAAGGATGATGGTCAAATGGTGCCATCACCTTGAATTTCTTTCTCTTAGTTAGGGTTGCCATGGCTTTGATGAAACAAACATCGAAGCAAGTTGGGAAGGAAACAGTTTATTTCAGCTCACACTTCCATATTGTTATGCCTCATTGAAGGAAATCAGGACAGGTGTCAGACCAGGATTGAGATATCCTACCCCATCTCCACTATGCCCAGCCCGTCCATCTGCTTTCCTTACTGAAACATCCGTCTCCAGGAGGTCTCACATATGGAGTTTGTAGATGTTGGAGCTGCAGAATGGAATCCACCAGCCGAGGTGGCACCATGTTCGCCAACCTTAAAACTCATTTTCAGCTCTCCATCAGCGATCCATGGATGAACGTTGGTGGACCGGAGTCATGGATAAAGTCTACCCTAACAGCTATGCCGAATACCCCATACCTGACCTACATGTCCCCTGTGAGTTTGTCCCCACTTCCATATCAGTCTTTACCCAAGTTAACATTCTTCAACAGGAAAATCAGTCTCAGAAAGAGCTCCACACTACCCTCTCCTGGCTACAGTACACCCACTATGCACCTGACCTTCCTTTAACCACCTACCCCAGCTCCTCCCAATGCTTTGTCTGTGCTTCTCTCTCCTGACCACTATTAGCAGACATTCCTATTAACATTTCTCATCACAACCTCCATGGAGCCTTACCCACAAGGAAAGCACAGGATATTCCTCTCTTCGACCTACCCACCTCATGAATAGAGGAATGACCGGTCTTTGGTCAAGGGTATATGAGTAGCTGCACTCTGCCACTAGAACCTCCAAACAAGCTCTCAGACAAGGGCAGCTTATGTGCTGATCAACTAAGTATTGGTTGGTTGTCCAGTCTATGCATGACTTGGAAAGCTTGTGGCTATGTAAAGGAGAAGAGCACGTGATTGTGTTCCCATTACAATTACCTGCACTAGTAAGTATGCATTGGTCTGGACCTTCCATGACGGTGCCTGACAGAATAAAAGTAGTGCATAACACTCATTGCCGAGATAAGAGGTTTTTAAAGATACCTTCAGGTCAGAAGACCGCCTGCTGTTTGTCCTACCCAGGTCATAGGCCAGATCTACTTACTAGACACGGTTTCAAAGAAAGAAAAGATTGATGTGATGGCTAAGATGAAATGTAATCTGAATCCATGTTACCATATGAAATGAGATACAACTACTTCTGTATGGCCCTGGCTAGGAATTGGGGTCATATTTGCATATATGCATAATAAATAACACGTAATTTCTGAGTTCCTGAGATCCCAGCTGTCTAGCAGGGCCAGCTCAGCTTCACAGGCAGATCCAGGTTAGAAATGTTTCTTTAGGTGGGAACTTGGTCTCCACGGCGTGGGGATATAGTCCTTGACACATAACTTTATTTTGATGACCTTCTCCTCTCCACATGGCCCTCCCAGGCAAGCCAGTCTGTAGTCTGAATCGCCGTCCAGCCCTTTATCTACCCCTGGAGCTGAAGGATTCCAGAACGTACCCTTTCCTACCTCAGTGTGCATGCCATGCCGGGCCTACAAAGGGTATAGATCCTTAAAAATAAAAACTGTTGAGCCAATGATACTTTTTGGTTGTTCGTTTCTGTGGTGATCCTGTGATCGGAGGCAACAGTTTAAGCAGAATTCAGTGGCTTTTTCTCTTTTACTTTTCATGACACTTTTTTTTGTGACAAAAGCAACAAAGCCCTTTGTTTAAGGATCTCAGCTGAGAAGCTGTGGGGACTCCGGCAGAGCCTGAGAGATCAGCCAAAGTTCTTAAGCAAAAGAGTGAAACTGGCCCAGCCCGAAGCCAAACAGCTGTGTCACGCCTGCGAATGGCTCTGCATCTGTTTGTACAAAATACGACAGAAAAGGTTGGAATTTAAGTGGGGAGAGCGCCACGCTTTTTTATGCGCTATTGTTTCTAAGAAGTTATATTTAGCGTTTGTGCATCCACGCTGTTTGGTTTTCAAACTTACTTCTTGCGCTTTCTAACAGAACTCTCAACCCAGGCAAATGTGTAGATTTGATGTAAACCATTTGGGCTCTTAAATGACGTTTGACAGTCTCTGCATTTTGAAAATGAAATGTTTCTGTTTGGAAAAAAATATCTTGCAAGCAATCAATTAAAGCGCTCAAGAATCCTTGCTTTTATAACAGGGTAGAAACAAACTTTTCTTTGTCAAACTCCTGTTTGTATAAAGGGTTTTCTTGAACTCCATATGTGTATATGTATGTATATTTCTTAGTTTGAGAATAAGTTTCTAATTAATCCATTATTATATAATGATAAGCTATAAACTAATACAATTGTTTCCCTTCATAAATTTACAGGAAAAATAATTTAATTCCGGTGCATTTGTAACTCATGGCATGGTGAGCTACAGTAAGATACAGTCTTACACATGGGGTTTGGGGTTTGTTTTCAGCTGTCCATAGCAGCAGTGCTTTGAATGGTTAGGGAGAGGTGTATTTGCTCTTGTATGTCAGTCTGGAATAAGCGGGATGTGATGGTTTAGGGGGCTTGATTCTTAAGGTTTGAAAGGACTCAGGTCCCAATCTTGGTTTTGCACCATCTCTCAAATGCTTTGTTCATTCCCGTGATCCATAGCAACTCAATATCTTACCCTCAGTTGACCCAGGTAGGAAAAATGTGGTGTCAGGCCCACTCCTTACACTTGGAAGGCAAGGCTAGGGACTCAAGAGAAGGCTTACTGGGTAAGACCTGCTGCTTTTCTAGTTCAGCTCCTAGCACTCACCGCAGGAGACTCACAACCATGTGTAACTCTGGCTCTAAGGGGTCCAATTCCCTCTTCTGATCTCCAGAGGCATAGGTTTGCCTATGGCTTACAAACAGACATGCAGGACGAACACATGCATATAAAGTTTTAAAAAGTGTGGAGGTATCTCATGGGGCCTCAACTACAGGCAACTGAGGAAGGCTGAGAGGTGGGTAACAGTCTTCCTCAGGGAAACATCCACCAACTGGTAACCCAATACCAAATGGTCAGGCCTGAAATCATACACATCTATGCAATATTATATGGAATGATCAGAATATATATTTACAATATAATATATAATAACTAGATGCTATGTGTTATATTTATTATAATTATGTATATATTTAATTATTTATTATATATAAGTAAAGAAATTAAGTTTCTAAATGGGAGAGAGATAGAGCAAAGGGTACATGGAAAAAGTTGGAGGGAAGGATGAGAAGGGGAAAAGAATATAATCATATTTTAATTTCAATAAAACAAAAAATAAAGGTAAAAGAATTTAAAAAAAAAAGTAAAGGTGACCTGTTAAAGTTGCATCCAGCAGTGACCCATCGGGCCTGGACTTAGTCTCAGAACTATATCTGTGGACACAGAAGTCTCCCTTTTCATCAAGATCTAGTAAAACTTCAAATCACTTTAAGAATAGGGATGATATGGAAACCTAGTGCCATGGAAACTTCCTGGAACCTATGAGGCTGACCTGGCAAGGAGGAGGATACTGAACCAGCAGTCTTCTATAATCAGGCTAGGCTCCCAGTGGTGGAACTGGACCAACAACCCAGCCAAAAAAAAAAAATCTATGTATGACTCATAAGCTACCCTGCCTGCAAGATGCACTGGGGTTCAAAGCTTGTAGGGCTGGACCATTACTGATCTAACCAGAGTATCATCCTACCAGAGGGAGCCCACGCCTGACACTGCCTAGACGGCCAGCATCAGGAAGCTGCTGAATGTCTCAGAGACCTAGGGTAATACCAGACACAACTGACAAAAACCAACCAACCAACCAACCAACCAACCAATCAACCAATCAATGAAATGAGACTTAATGAAGTTCTCCTATAATCACAGAATGGAAGCCTGGCTCAATCATTATCAGTGCCAGCCAAATATTAGGCAGCGCTCAGGGAACTCCATAGATGTGGATGGAGGAAGGATTTTAGGAGCCAGAGAGACCGAGGACACCAGGAACACGTGGCCCACAGAATCAACTAAGCAGGGCTCACAGAGGCTCACAGACTGAAGCGGCAACCAGAGAGCCTGTACGGGTCTGAACCAAGGTCTCTGCATACATGTTGCGGCTCTTCGGCTTGAGGCTTTTGTCGGACTCCCTAACAATGGGGCTGTGACTCTCGCTTTTGCTGGCTTGCGGGACCTATTTCCTCCTACTGGATGGCTCCATCCAGCCTTGATATGAGGGAATATGCCTCGACTTAATGCATATTGTTATGCCAAGTTCGGTTGATATCACTGGGAGGCTTTTCTGAAGAGAAACGGAGGAACAGTGGATCTGGGGGAAGTGGGAGGGAGGTGTATTGGGAGGAGGGGATGGGGGAGGCTGCAGTTGAGATGTATTGTGTGAGAGAAGAATAAATAAATATAAAATAAAGCAAAAGAATAAATTAAAGTAGGATTGACGTTGGAGAAAGTTAATGCTATCCTTTACAGACCACCCCATAATCACTCGAATAGCCCTTGATTTATCAAGCAATATGCAATAATTTCTTCCTTTTTCCTATAGAACACTCTCCTGAATTCCCGTCCAGTTACAGTACCAAGTGCAAAGCCCAGGACATCTTAGTGGGTGACAGTTCTTTTCACTGTATGGCTTCCTGTGCTCAGATTACCCAGCGTCTTAGAGAATTCCAAGCTGTAAGGATGGATTTGGAACAGAAAAGGCAAAAGAAGGAAGCATGCCAAGGCCATCATGCTTGTTACTGTCCCATATGACTTTTATTAATAAAGTTATATTGGAGCTGTTTTGTTTTTACATTTGAACAATTTTGGTTTCATTTTCAGACAAGATTATGTAAGGTTATTTTTTTAATTGTTTGAGAATTTCATATATGTACATAATGCATATTAATCAAATCCGCCACCCATTCCCTCCGCTCCTGCCTCCACTTTTCCCTCCCAACTTCTTGTGCTCTTTGTTTATCACATACACACAGACACACACACACACACACACACACTCACACACTCACACACACACACACACACTCACACACACACACACACACACACACACACACACACACACACACACACACACACACACACACACACACACACACACACACACACACACACACCCACACACACACACACCCACAACACACTTACACACACACACACACACACACACACACACACACACACCCACAGACACACACACACACACACACACACACACACACACACACACACACACACACCAGACACACACACCACACACACACAAACAAAAAAACCACACACACAACACAACACACACACACACCACCCACACACACACACAACACAGTATACACACACCACACACACACACAAACCCACACACACACACAAAACAAAACACCACACACACCACACACCCACACACACACACACACACACACACACACACACACACACACACACACACACACACACACACACACCACACACACACACACACACACACACACACACACACACACACACACACACACACACACACACACACACACACACTGAAAACTTAGTGCTCTCTGTATGCAATCAGGTGCAGGACCATCAGGAGCCACATCTCAGAAGGGAACTGAGGCTCCCTCCTCAGAACTCATAGGATGGGACTTTGTCAGCCCCTCCCCCAGCAGTGCTGGAATTCTGGCTGGCTTGATCTTGTGAAGGTTTGTGAATGCACACACAGCTACTGTGAGTTCATGGATGTTATGGCACTGCTGTGTCTGGAGAGCACTGCTTCAGTGCTCATACCCACTTCCTGTGGGGCCCATAGTCTATCCATCCCCTTTCACAGTGATTCCTGGGCCTCGTGGGAAAGGAATATAACACAGATATCCTATTTAGAGGCAAGGACTACAGTGTCTTATCCTACACATTGACCATGGGTTGTGTGTTAATCACCATCTACGGTTAAAACAAGCTTCTTCGATGAAGTTGAGAGGTGCACCGATCTATGTATATACAGATAACAACTTAGGAACAGCTCATAGTTATGCCCACTTAACAGGATAAGAGTGTTAAGTCCTCCCTAGATCCTATGACTTAGCCAGCCACAGTTTTCTGGCTAAATGAGGCATGAATTCCATCTTGTGAACTGGGCTTTAAATATAATCAGAAGGTGACTAGTCACTGCTGTAACCTTTCCTGTCACTATTCCATGAACAGGTCTGCCTTGCCGGGACCTGTATCAACTGTGTTGCTATTACAGTTTGAGCTCCACTGCTGATTACTTTTCTCCCTTGGGGTCATGCAGAGAACCTTCCAGCGCTATGACAGCCAGTAAGAAGGAAACTTTCAAGCTGACACATGCTTGATTTCTCTCTGTCCTGACTCAAGTGTATGATGTCATCTTCAGCAGCAGGACCTTACCATCGAGTTCTGGAGACTAGCCAAGAGCAACGTCCATTGCTTATACTGTCTTGGGGAGCTGTCAGGACCCCACTAACCAACATCTTTAAAAAATAATCCGTACCTTGCACTGGGGATTTTATTTGATGCTCTATGGTATCTGGGTAACCCCATTTAAATTATTTTTATATGTGTATATGCTTTAGAAAACTTCTACAATAATAGGTTTTCATATAGTTTTTCCGAAGGTCTTCGTATTAATAGTCCCTCCTAATACTCTCATTATCCATTTAACACTTCCTGTTCCATTATTCTCCTCCCTCCTCCCATACCACCTGTATTCTATTCCCCTTCATTTTCATGCCCTCTTACTAGTTCCTAACTTCGATGGTACTCTGAGTTAAACACGCATCTAAAGACTCAAAGCTAGCATTCACATATGCCTTTACTGGGCAGCATCCATCTTACTGGCTCTGGGGTACCTCAGTCTGGATGATGACTTCTAGCTCCATCCATTTACCTGATAATTTTAATAATTTCATTTTTCTTTACAAAGCTGAATATTATTCCATTTTGTTTATATATATTACCATTTTGTATATATATATATGCCTTAGAGTTGTTATTGTTGTGATAAAACACCGTGTTCAAAAGCAACTTGGGAAGGAAAATTTTATTTTGCCCACAGTTCCATACAACAGTTCATCATCGAGAACTATAATATATATATGTGTGTGTGTGTGTGTGTGTGTGTGTGTGTATTATACACATGAAAGCAGTATTTCTCTGCCATTTGTATTTCTTTTGAAAGCTCTCTGTTTAATTTCATGCCTCAAATTTTATTTGGGTTATCAGTTTCTTCAGTGTTTAATTTTTGAGTTCTTTGTATATTCTTTATACTAAATCTCTGTCAGGTATCAAGTTAGTAAAAGTTCTTTCCATATTCTATAGTCTGTCTGTTCGTTCTAATGATGGTGTATTTGATTATGCAAGGCTTTAAATTTTGTGTGGTCCCATCTGTCAGTTGCTGGTCTCAATGTCTGCCCTATCAGACATTAAGTCTTTTGTCCAAAAAAGTCTTTTCCTGTACCTGTAAATTAAGTTTCCCTACTTTGTCCTCTAACAGCTACAGGGCATTAGGTCTGAAGTTGAGGTCTTTGGTTCATTTGGACTTGAGTTTTGTGCAAGGCAAGAGATAAGAAACTAATTTCATTTTTATACCAAGTGTTTAGCCAGCTTCACCAGAATCATTTATTGAGGATTCGGTCCTTTCTCCAATGTGAATCATTGGACTCTGTCAAAAATCATAGGGCTATAGGAGTGTGGGCTTTAATCTGGGTTCTCAGTTCTATTCCATTGATCAAGTCAGGTTTTTTTAATGCCAGTACCATGATGTTTTAATTACTATAGCTATATGGTTAACTTGAAGTCTTGGATGATAATATCTTCAGCAGCATTTTATCCTTTAGGATGGTTCTGGCTAGAGTGTGTCTTTTGTGTTTCCATGAACTGTGAGGTTATTTTTCCAGATCTCTGTGATTTGGGTAGGGATTGTGTTGAATCTGTAGACTGCTTTTGGTAGGGTGACCATTTCACAATGTTAATCTTACCAATCCATAAGTATACTTACCTTCTTCGATTTATTTCTTCGGTTATCATAACTGTTTTACAAGTGTTTCACTTCCTTGGTTAGAGTTGCCCCAAGATTTTATTTTATTTTATTGTGAATGGGATTGTTTCCCTGACTTCATTCTTGATGAGTTTGTCATTGGTATACAGGAAAGCCACTAATTTTTGTGAGGAAATTTTATATCCTGTTGTTTTGCAAAAATATGTTTACGTTTACTATATATGACTCTGGTGGAGTCTTGTTAAATAAGGAATCATTTAATCTACAAATAAAGATACATTTGTATCTTGACATTTTTTCTTTCCTATTTGTACCCTTTTTCTCTCCATTTTTCATCTTATTGCTACCACTAAGACGTCAGGCACTGTGTTGAACAGGAGAGAGTGAACACCTTGTCTTGTTCTTTACTTTAGTGGAAACACTTGGGATTTTCTCTACTTATCATGATGGCCGGTGTTGGATTGATGAATATTGCCTTTATTCTGTTGAGATATGGCCTTATGTCTTAGATTTCCCCAGGACGTTTTTATCCTGAGGGGCTGTTGAATTTTTTCAAAGGTATCTTCTGTATCTAATGAGAGTATCATTCGTCTTCAAGTCTTTAAGATGAATTATTTGTATTGATTTTTATATGTTGAGCTATACATGCATCTCTGGGATGAAACTAACTTGATTACGGTGGATAGTCTTTTTGCTATGTTCATGTTAAAAATATTTGTTTTTTATATGTATGTGTGTGGGCTTCAGTATATATGTGCTCCATGTGCAGGTGCCAGATGAGGTTTTAAAAAGGGGGAAACATGGGGTTCCATGGAACTGGAGATTAGGCAGTTATGAGCCATCCAGTGTGATTTTGGGAACCAAATCTTGGTCCTTTCTAAAAAGCAGCAGGTTACTTAACACTGAGCTATCTTTCCAGCCAGTCTTTTGAAGTACTCTCAAAGTCAGTTTGCAAGTGCTTTATTGAGAACTTTCATATCTATGTTAATTCAAGGATTATGATCCATTGGATGATGTGGTTCTGCTTAAATTATTTATTTTATCTTGATTCAGTTTTTCTGGGTCATATGTATTAAGAAATTTATTTCTTTATTTAAAGTTTCCAGTTTAGCAGAATGTAGATTTTTAAAAGTATGTCCTTATAACTCTTAACTTCCTTAGTGTCTGTTGTGATGTCTCTCTTTCATCTTTAATTTTATTAAATGTGTCCTTTCTCTCTTTCTTTTAGTTAATTTGACTGAAAGTTTGTCAGTTTTGTTAATCTTTTTTTTAAAGATTATTTTATGGGAGTACACTGTTGCTCTCTTCAGACACACCAGAAGAGGGCATCAGATCTCATTACAGATGGTTGTGAGCCACCATGTGGTTGCTGGGAATTGAACTCAGGACCTATGGAAGAGCAGTCAGTGGTCTTAACCTCTGAGCCATCTCTCCAACCCCCTGTTAATCTTTTGAAATTCAAAAAACTAACTCTTCATTTCATTGATCCCTTATTTCATATTTCATTTCTATTTCACTAATTTCCACCATGATTTTGATTGCCTCTTCCCAACTACTGTTTTGGTTGCTGTTTGTTCTTGTTTTTCCAAAGCCTTCAGGTGCATTAGTAAGTTATTCATTCTCTCTCTCTCTCTCTCTCTCTCTCTCTCTCTCTCTCTCTCTCTCCCCCAAAAAAAAAAAAAACTGAATGTAGACACAGCACTATAAACTTTCCTCTTGGGACTATCTTCATTGTGTCCCATACATTTTGGTATGCTGGTGTTTTCATTTTAATTCCATTCAAGACAAAAAAATTTTTTTGGTTCCTTTTTTCGGAGCTGGGGACTGAACCCAGGGCCTTGCGCTTCCTAGGCAAGCGCTCTACCACTGAGCTAAACCCCCAACCCCCCATTCAAGAAAATTTTAAAGATCCTTCTTGATTTTTTTTTTGCCTTAACATAACTTTCCTTCAGTAGTGTGTTGTTTAGCTCCATGAATTGTATTTTCTGTATTTAATTTTAAATGTATTCTTTGATTGCATAGTGTACTTTTCCTATTCCTTGCTGTCCCCCGGTTCTTCAGGGAAGATGCACATATAACCTCACTGTGACAGGGCACATAAGACCAGCACAAGCTTAAGCCAGACCAGCATTGGACTGGGGAGGGGAAGTAGGCCCAAAGTCCCACCCATAGGCAATAATAACTGCTGAGAGAAGGAAGATTAGTTTTCTTTAATGGAGTGACAATATCAGCCACACTCCAAAGTAGACTTCATGCTCAGGAGCTGATGGCCAACACAAATCAAGACTCCATGCTTCTCAAGATTCTTTTCTTTTCTCTCCTTTTCTTCTCTTTCTTTCTTTTGTTCTTTCTTCCATTACCTTCTTTCTTTTTCTTTTCTTTCTTTTCTTGGGGGTGCTGATATCTAGCTTTATTCTATGTGATCTGATAGAATACAAAATGTTATTTTAGGTTTTTTTTATATTTGTTGAGACTTTCTTTGTGTCTGAGTATGTAGTTGATTTTGGAGAAACTTCAATCAGCCGTTGAAAATAATGTGTTTTGGTATTTGGGTGGGATGTTCTGTAGATATCTGTTGAGCATATTTAACTTACGATGTCATTTAACTCCAATGTTTCTTTGTTTAGTTTTGTCCAGATATTTATTGGTCAGTGTTGGATGTGCTTAGAGGTCATACATCCCTTAAGTCTTTTTTTTAATCATGAAAATTTTTTATTTCTCCTTTGATTTTAATAGGTAGCTTTTCTGAAGTGACAATTGTGGTCTTTCAGAACTTGGAGTACACTGCTCCAGACCCTTCTGGTTTTAAAAGATTCTATCAGATAATCAGGTGTTATTCTGATGGTTCTGCCTTTGTAAGTGACTTGATCTTTCTCCCCTTTGGATGTTTTTATTCTGTATTTTTAATATTTGACTCTAATATGCCATAGGAATTTCTTGTTCTGGTCCCATCTGTTTGAGGTTCTTGTACTTGGAAGGGCATTTCTCTCTCTAGGTTTGGGAAATTACCTTCTATGATTTTATTAAAAATATTCTATATGTCTTCAGGATGTTATTTTTCTCCTCCTTCTATGCCCACAGTCTGAAGGTTAGGCTTTTTCACAGTGTCCCAGAGATTTCTCGTGTTATTTCCCATGTTTTCTGTTCATGTTATTTTTGGTTTTCAACCTTTCCAGAAGGAACCAATTCCTCTACCTTGTCTTCCAGCCTTGATTCTGTTTTCTACATGGTCCACACTGGTGATGTCTCTTCCCCTGAGGTTTCTAATAGACCTACTGAATTTTTAATTTCCAGCATCATTTGTTTCAGTTTTCTTCAGCAATCTCTACCTCTTTATTGAATTCTATTTTCATATCCTGGATTGGCTCACTTATTTAACTCAACTCTTTGTTTTTGTTCTCTTGGAATGTACTTAGGTCTTTTTTGAGTTGTTTGAAAGTATGTATAATCATCCCTTTGACATCTTTTTTTTTTCGGAGCTGAGGACCGAACCCAGGGCCTTGCACTTGCTAGGCAAGCGCTCTACCACTGAGCTAAATCCCCAACCCCCCTTTGACATCTTTGCCTGGAAGTCCTTGCCTTCACTTTCACTGGGTACCATTATTACTGGATTAGTGATTGGTAAAGAAGATGCATTGTCTTGGTTTTTCATGTTGTTTATGCTTCTGTGCTAGGACTTATATATCAAGAGTAGTTTGTTAGTCGAGTTCTTTCTATCTTCAAGTCATATTTCTTCTTTCAGTGGAAGCAATGTTGAGGAGAAGACTGTGTCATAGTAAGGTTGAGACTCCATTTTCCTCTGCGAGGTGGTATAGGAAGTTCTGCAGCAGCATAGGCAGGCCTACACAAGGGAAGACAGAACCTCTGATTGCTGCAAGATTCTGTGCAGGCTGAGCTCCTAGAGCAACATTCCTGGGATGTGTAGGTGAACCTGGTGCAGGAGGCCCATGGCTAATACCTAGATCTTATTTCACTTTTCTTCAGCAATCTCTATCTCTTTATTGAATTCTATTTTCATATCCTGGATTGGTTCACTTATTTAATTCAACTCTTTGTTTTTTGTTCTCTTAGAATGTACTTAGGTCTCTTTTGAGTCCTTTGAAAGTATGTATGATCATACTTATTAACAGTAAACTCCACCCAGTGGTGAGTGAACTTAAGCAGAAGAAGCAGGGTACAGGAGGCCATGTGGGCTGTGCTCCTGAATCTAAGTTTTGGAGACAAACATGATCCTAGTGCAGGAGGTACCTGAGCTTGATTTTGGGGTAATATGACCAGGCCTAACTCAGGAAAGTTGAGTTTCTCACCTGCTACCAGAGGTTCTCAGGCTGTGTAGGTGGCCTACGCAGGGGAAACTGAGGTCTCCTCCTTGGTGCAGGAGGCCATGCTAGTTGAGCCTTTTTCTTTTTCTTTCTTTCTGAAGGTCACCTTAACACTATATGTCAAACCTTAAAGTTTTCTGTAGACCGATAGCCAACAATTTCATTTTAAGGCAATTATCCTAAGTACAATCAGGTAAATGTGAGTAGAATTATGTGAGAGAACCGGGGCCAGAAATAAATTAGATGCTCATCTGCAGCAAGCAGCCTATGTGAAGACGCACCCACCTGACTTGCTTTTAAGTTTCTTCCAATGCTGGATAGGATGACTGTTTGAAGTCCTTTTTTTACCTCTAGACATTTAAAAAGAAAATTTATAATGTTTGGTTGTAAGAATAAAAAGAAAACAGCTGGGTATGTTTGGACCTGTTCCTAATCCTAGCACTCAGGAGACTGAAGCAGAAAGATCATGAGTTCAAAGGCAGCCTGAGCTACACAGTGAGATTCTGAATATGTATTCCTACTGAATACATGTTCATTGCAACACCAGCATTGCTCCATTCTCACTTGGTGTGGTCTGAGTGACAGGTTTCCATAGGTTTAGCTATGTTTCCCTTCAAAATGCACATCTTTCTCTTCCTAGTTAGATAACCTTCAATAGACTTCCCAACTTAGAATGCTGCAGAAGGAAAAGCTTGGACAAGATCCCATCCAGACAGAAGACATGCCGATTATGCTCAAAGACAAATCTAATGACAGAATACTCTGTTCAGGTCATGTTGACCCTCACAAAGTTGTCGTGATTCATGTGAATTCTCATTATCTAACTCTGAAACCAGAGTGTGGCATGGTTGTATTTTCATCGGAAAAGGAAAAGCACCTGTAGAAGTTTCCTGTTTAGCATCTAACACCTGTGGAAGTTTCTCCATGATGACCAGCTTTCAGATGCCAACAGAACCTCAGTGATGTTACTCGGTTCAATCATGACATGGCTTGGTGCTAATGCAGAGCCCACATGGAAGGGGCTCAATTCCATGAGCTCCCCACTCCCACTTCAGATGCCTCTTATACGAAGTGGTCTGATACCCACAACTGTTCCACTTGGCTACCCATCAGTTCCCCATCAGCTTCTCCTCAGTTTCAACTGTCTTCAGAATGGCTCACAGAACTCAGAAAAGGTGTCTCCTGGTTTAATTTAGATGGTGCCGTAGAGAATCCTTGTACAGAGCCTCATAAACCAAGGACTATAAGACAGGAAGGGGAACCTTCACTTCCTCTTCTCAGACGCTATCCTCCATGTGTTCAGTGACGTGGAGGTTCCCTTAAGCCATAGCTCCCATGTGTCTGGAGGCTTCATCGCAGTCACCATCAGCTATTAGCCCCTCCCTCTTTCTTTCAGAATTGCATGAAGGGTGTGCGGCCAAACACTTACTACAACTTGACCTGGCTGATGATCTGGTCCTGGAGCCACCAAGATTCACTTCAATAGAATAAAAGCTGCTCTTTTTACTGAGAAAATTGCACAGAACAAGGAACTCCACATCTGGTACCAAAGACTTTGCTCTGAATTATCAGATGGATGTACCATCTCATTGCACAGGAAACTGCATGACTAGGAAGCCTGTGTCAGCACCAGGAGCAGAGCCCCATTTCCATTCTTTCTATGTACTCCTACTTGTGAGAGTCATCCCTCAAGCTTTCTCCTCGTTGTTCCTTGGTGTATAGTTGGCTGATTTTAGCTCATCACAGTGGGTCTTGGAAAACCTCTCATTTTGAGAGGCCATCTTGTGATGGTTTACTGTGCTGCATAGTTTTGTCGGCTTGACACAGCGATAGTTATCTGAAAAGAGGGAAACTCAGTTGAGAAAATTCCTTCATAGGACGCTGCTGCTATAAGCCATTTTCTTAATTAGTGATTGATGGGGAGATCCTAGCTCATTGTGGGTGGGGCTATGCCTGGACAGGTAGTCCTTGGTTCTAAAAGAAAGTAGGTTGGACAACCCATGAGAAACAAACTAGTAAGCAGCACTCCTCCATGGTCGCTGCATCACCAGCTCCTGCCTCCCAAGTTCCTACTCTGTTTGAGTTCTTGTCCTGACATCCTTCAGTGATGGACTATAATATGCAAGTATAAGTCAAATAAATCCTTTCCTCCCGGCTTGCTTTTGATCATGCTGTTTCATTGGAGCAATAGAGACTGTAGGACATTTACTTCAAGCATCTATTTTGCTTTTTAAAAAGTACATTTCTGACTTCACTCTGTCTCTAAGTACATTTTAAAGCAGTGAAAATATTATTTTCCCCCCAAAGGGAAAAAGAAGGAAAGAGAAGAAGGAGGAGGGAGAGGAAGAGGAGGAGGAAGAAAAGGAGGAAGAGAAGAAGGAGATAAAAGTTGCCTGGAGCACTAGTTGCTTCCAGAGGCCCTGAGTTCAATTCCCAGCAACCACTTGGTGGCTCACAACCATCTATAATGGGATTTGATGCCCTCCTCTGGTGTTTCAGAAGAGAGCAACAATGTACTCACATAAAATAAATAAATCTTTTTTTTTTAAGTTGCCACCATTAATATTCTTGACAATTAAAATTTTTTCCCAACACTTCACTCATCCCTTGTTGTGGTTTGCCTTGGAGTTATCTGTATTTTGATGTTAATTCCACTGCCCCAAGGACAGCTGTCTAGTCACATACTCAGGACTCAGGTGACTTCTCCAGAACCTTCTCCCTATTGAATTTGTAAAATACAGGTGAGGGGCAGGTACAGGATAGAAGGAGGCCTGTCATTGGATGAGATGGAAGGATGGGCAGGAAGAAAGTTTGAAGGAAGGGGAGGAGACTAGAACAGAAAGGGAGAAGAGACAGGAGGGAGAGAGAGAGAGAAGCCATGGCAGGTGACGTTAAGATTTCTCTCTGTGTGTTTACAGGTTGTTATTAATTTCTTAATGGATGGATGGTACTGGGCTTTGTATGTTTTGGTGGGCAATTATATCTTACCAATTGGGCCAAAGGTTATTGTGTTGTGTGTTCTTTTGTGTGATGGTTTGAGCGTAGGAAAGTGTGCGGCAGCTGGAAAAACTGGGCTGCCGCAGAGTTGGGATGTCCACCAAAATATCCAGCAGATATCTTGGGGCACTGAGGTGCCAGACCAGTCGGGGATAAAAGACAGCCTTACTTTTATATTTTTTATATTATTGCAACAATAATATAAACAGTGGCAGACTAAAATTTAGGTCTAGATAAATTATCCTGAAAGTCAACAGGCATGCTCAATGCCCAGTGACTTATGGAGGTCACCTGTTTGTTCCAACCTTGTGGAAATAAATAGCAATGACTCATAGGCCTGGGATTTTTCATCATCAATCATCATCAATATCCTGTGCTGTGCAGTGACTTAGGCTCACACTGAGATGCATTACGTTTTTCACATTTATTAATATTTTAACAAGGTATGACCTGTAAATGTTGATGTAGCATGAACAGTTGTGGGTCTATCAAACTATATAACATAGGGATGGGCCACAAAAGAAAGCTAGACTAATAAACAATCTAAGCAGATGACATCACAGAAACCTTAACATTCTGAAGCGTCTTTCTTGTACCAGAGCTCTCCAATCTGTGGTGCTGTCAGAGAGCTCAGGGAGGCAGGGCTCTTGGGTTGGGTGAGTGGGGAACCTTCCCCAGCTAGCGACTGGCCCCTCCTGGGTGCATCTCCCCCATGACCACTTTCTCTTTCATTGAAGTGTCCCCGGACAGGAGGTACTTCCCTGAAGCCCATTTCTCCCTCTCATGTCTAGGATCTAAGCTATCTCTAATCAGGGTCCAAAGACTAAAGGTGTCTGCAGGCACTTTATCTGGTCCATGCACATCATAATAGTTTTGAAGACTTTCCCCAACCTTCTTCCAGGTCACTAAATATATTGTACCTTCCTCAGAAAACCATGGACAAAACTTCTTTACAGAATCTAAAAAATTAGTCATTGCTGGTGCCCTACTTTAGTCCCTCGAGAGTGAAGCATATTCTTGAGCATTTGCTCAAGCATAAAACTATTTCCATTTCCCGTTTTTACTTTTTCTGAGCTCCTTTAGCTGCATTTTCCTGTGTCTTTTACTCTCAAGAAATACCACACCAAGCTCTTTCTTTGAGCTCCTTTTTCTTTTTCTGAGCATTCACCCCCCCCCAATGTCCTTCACCTGATCCCCAACTCTAAGAGTCCAACATTGGGCGCCACCTATGCTGGAGCCCAATAGCACAAGTCAAATAATCCCTGAGGTGGGAGCGAGGATTAAAGATAAGAAAGGCAGAAAGAAGAGGTGGAGACACAAGATAGATTTGGGAGGACTGGCAGTAAATACTGAAACAGCCCTGAGTTTATTTTTCATAGCCTTTTTATAGCCTACTCTACTGTGGGAAGCAAAGCCACAAGCAAGCAGAAACAATTGCTGAAATATATATAGGACATCTGGACATCTGTTCTTATCCAGAGGCCTCCCTGTTCCTCCCACCAAGGTCAATAGAAGATTGAGCCCCTCACCTTGAGCCTTAAGTGTATCTCCTTTTATCATTCCTTGCATCAGTAGACCGGGAAATCTGCCAGCAGACTCTGACCTACTTGACTCTGCCTATCAGGCAGTCTCTCTCTCTCTCTCTCTCTCTCTCTCTCTCTGTGTGTGTGTGTGTGTGTGTGTGTGTGTGTGTGTGTGTGTGTGTGTCTGTCTGTCTGTCTGTCTGTCCTCTCCCTACTTCAGAGAAGCAGGCAAATGGCTCCCGCCACTTTCATTGGGTGCTTTTACAGAATGGAAAGTGTTTCTGTTTACATCAAAGTATTTAAGGCTACCATTTCTCCTTATTCTCAGAGCTGCTAGAAACGTATCCAGGAACTGAAGAATGCAGGAGCTGCTGAATCCATGTGATCCAAAGCTGTATTGTCTTAAAACAACAAATGGTCCAGACACCCTCCTGTCCCCCAATATTCACTTTACACTCTTGTGTTTTGGAAGAAAGCAGTATCAAAGAAAGAGAGAAATAATTTCATGATAGTTTGTGCAAGGCTAATCTAGAGGTTTCAGGAAACTCAAGCTGGGACTTCAAAGACCTACATGCAGAAAGACAGAAAACTGTTTCCCAAGAAACACTACATACTTGTACTAAGCCAGCATCACTCACAAGATAAAATGTGTAAAAGTCACTTTCTACCTGGGACCCCCCCCCCCAGTGGACCTGAAATAATCAAACTCTGGATGAAATCAATTAAATAGAAATAAAAACAACAAAAACAATATAGAATCAATAAAATAAAGAACTATTTCTTTGAGAAAAATCAATAACATTGCTAAGTCCTTAGCCAAATTAACAAAAGAATAATGAGAGTAGATCCAAATTAATAAAATTAGAAACAAAAGAAGGGATCATCACAACAGACACTAACGAAATCCAGAGAGTCATAAAGACATACTTGAAAAATCTATACTCTACCAAACTGGAAAATCTAAAACAAATTGACAAAATTCCTTAAGATATATGACCTACCAAAGTCAAATCAAGAATCTGGGGGGAGGGGCAGGGTGGCAAACTGTGCTCAGAATATTTTATACAAAAATATCTTCAATAAAAATAGGAACGTTAAAAAAAAAGGTGACAAATGGGTGACTGTCACAACTGTGTGATGGACAGAAAAACATCCCCCAGACCAAGACTAAAGCATATAGAGCTGAGAAGTGGTTCTCAACCTACCTAACACCATGACCCTTTAACACAGTTCTTCATTGTGGTTCCCCCCCACTATGAAAATCATTTTAATTACTATTTCATAACTGCATTTTTGTTAGTCATAAATCGTAATATAATTATCAGATACGCAGGATATCTGAGACACAACCTCTGTGAGGGGTCGCGACCCACAGGTTGAGAATCGCTGGTTTATGATTGATGTCAGAGCACAGAGAAGTGTGGGGAGGACTCAGCACAGAGGAAAACAACAGAACCTGCTCTCAACAGAGGCACTGCTTCTAGATTCCTATAGGATTGGTGCCAGCATCAAATGAGGAGTCTACGGACATGTAAAGTTTCTCTCGCCTTCTACCCACAGGCTCTGGAATTCCTGGCTCACCCTCATTCTGGCCACTTTTCTTCCTGAATGTCTCTGAACACTCACTACCTTCTCACTTGGTGCAACTAACAGATGGAAAATACACTTGGCACATTTCCGACTGTTTGCTGGGGAGCTAGGAAGATGGAAGGTTGGTTTCCCAGGCATGATGGCAGTTAGCAGAGCCAAGCTTTAGGCCCAACAGAGACGTTTAGTCCTACTGCATGATCGTGTAGGCAGAACAAATGGTGTTTAAATCAAGAGTCAGTACCTGGTGGTATCAGTAGTGGAGCATCATGGGAGACACAGTCCAGCGCCTCCACACACAGCCTGAAGCACTCTCTCATTCTTCATGGACCTCCACTCAAGGAAGGTTGACTTCACTGGAGAAAGGAGTTCCAGAACAAATGAATAAGAAGCAGGCGCAGAGATTTAAAAAGAGGCTTTTGCGTAGATTGAAGGACAGGGGTCAATAATAGAAAGTGAGGTTTTCAGGGAAAGAATAGAATATGTCCAGACGTGGGTCCTGCTTCATTCAGTATCTTAGCGAGTACTGAGGGGTGATTTTAGTGACTCTCAAGTTTAACCTCAAAGGATTACTAAGAAATACATTTGCCTCTTTCCCATCTTTTCTGACAAATGTGACTGTGTTTCCAGGAGAGCCTTGGGGAAGATCGCAACCGGAGAAGATTACAGCATGGGCCACAAAGGCTGCACCAGGCAGTTAAGATGCCTTTTCCTGTGCATAGGATATCTTTTGAGATTCTTAGAAAATTGAAGGTTTAAGGTTGGAAAGGGAGAAAGACCATGGTTCCTTACCATTTTCACATTTTGATCTGAAACATCTTTAAATAGAAGGAATATTATCTCTGTGTAGGCACCTGCCCCCTGCCCCATATATTGCTTGTCCTGCTAAAACTCTGGACTCTCAGCTGCCAAAGGCTTCCTCCAAACTCTGGTGTGAGGGGATCCTCTTCTTACCTGTGTCCCCCTTTACATTCCTGTCTTTCTATCCTGCCTTGGTACTGGAGAATAGACAATCTCACTCTAATGGTTTTAAACATAACAGAAATCTTACTATGTAAATTCTTTAAGTGACAGCTTGACCAACTAGTTTAGGGTGATCAACTCTGTTTACTCCTTTGTCTGAGGCATGCCTTTTAGCTCTTTTAGCAGACTTCTCGCTCCCTACAAGGAATGAAACAGGCCAACAGTCTTCTTTAGGCTGGTTCAGAATCTCTAAAGAATGGGTTTCTTAAATGGGAGGAGCGGGACAATCTAGTTGATAAGAAACCCAGGATTGACTATAAAGCTTGCTGATGTAAAAATTGCTTTCTTAATTGAGCGTGGACTATTTCAACAGTGTTAGTAAGCTGGTGAAAAGCCACATGAAGGCACCGTCGGGTCTGGAAGGTCTGTGAGAGGAATGTCAGAGACATACACTTGAGATGACCAAAGCCATCACAGTTCTGTAGAATCACGACCATTTGCCCATGCAGTTACTTTGCCATCCATGCCCTTTGCCATTGTGGGTCTGCACTGGGCAGACATTTGTAAAGACAGAAATGGTTCAGAATGTGTTTTAGAAACATTAAGTTCTGCTTCTACCCAGAATTTCCTGGAATACACTTTATTTGTGGGATGTTGGCAGTCCTAAAATGACTGAAGTCTGAAGTTACATTGTAACAAAGACTTATACAAAGTTTTCTTTTCCCCCAAGCAAATGAAATGTGTTTTGAATTTTATGTCTGGGAGTGCTGCTTCCAGCGTTAATTTCTCTGTGTGCTGTGTGACTTGTAGTACTTTTGGTTACTGCCATCTGTTCGTCTCTAAGTTTCATTACTGTCTAGTTCTATTTTTAGAAATTGGTCCTCAGTCATTAGCACAGTGAACATAAGTGATGGTTTTGACTGAAACAGGAGCAGCATCTTGGGGGAATCCACAAGGATAATGAAATCATCCTTCCCCTCAGCAGAAATCAGAGTGATAGGATCTCCCAAGAAACCCGCATCATGATGGAAAGGTGGGGAGGTCACACTCCAGCACACACAGCATGGCCTGGGTCCGGCTCACACAGCATGGCCTGGGTCCGGCTCACACAGCATGTCCTGGGTCCAGCTCACATAGCATGTCCTGGGTTCTACTGTGTCTACTTCTTCACTCCTATCATTGATACCCTTTAACAAACAACTCACAATGGCTCCTTCCAAATGGATAAAGGCTCCAAGGCTATATACATAACCCGTAAAAGAAAACTCTAAGAAATCTACCCCTTCCGATTGCATAACCAGTCACCTCATAGAAAAAAATGGACAGCACTCAATAAAGCTGAGGAACAGGGACACCAAGTGTGCTCAGGGGTATGAGTGCTTACTGCCAAGCCTCGTGACCTGAGAGTTTGAGCTCCAGAAACTACATGAGTCAAGAAAAGACTCCTGCAAGTTCTCCTCTGACCTCTGCATGCTTGACATGACACTTCTATGCATGTTTGCACACTAGCGCATGAGCACGCGTGCGTACATACACACACATTAAACAAATAAATGCTAAGATATGAGGGGTGCAGCTGGGGTGTGACTGTTGTAGAGTGCTTGCCTAGCATGCATGAGCATAAGGTCCTATGTTTAATTCCTAAGAAAGAGAAAGAAAGGCTGAGGGAGTTCCAGCTAACATGTCTTAACAGGCACATCACCAAAGAAAGCTCAAGTAACCTAAATGTGGCCACAAGATAATATTTGTCAAAAGAAATTGAACCCAATCAACAGAAAAGATTTTTCTTGTCACTGTTCTGAATCAGAGAGGTCCTTCCATCTGGTTTGTGGCTAAATGTCCTCACTCAGCAGCCCAAGATAGGAAAAAATCCTCTTGTTGGTGTTGCCCCAGATGGCTGATTCATTTTAACAGAAAAACAACTCTTCCTGTATGTGCTCGGTGGGTCTCCCCGTGACATAAAAGACAGAGGTGAGAGAGGAGCATCTTCTTCTACTACAGTGTCCTGTCCCTTATTTTAGACAGAAGTGACACAGGCTGACTTTGCAAGCAAAGCTCCGACATCCCCAATTCGCTTCTCTGAAGCCTCTCTTGCCAAGAGTAGTGTTGGCAAGCCAGATTCCCTCTCTCACACATGCCTAGCCAGGCTTCCTTACAACTGCTAACATCTGGTCCTTTCTCTAATCGAGGTCCACAATTATCTCTTTACCATATTAATGATCGTAAAGATCTCTTCCTTACCACACTCCCTGATAAGAAAAACAAAATAAGACAATTCCTAATTCCATGGTTGGGCTCTCTGGCTCACGGAACGGTCATCAGCAGCAGGAAGTATGGCTCAGTAATGATCTGAGCGCAGTGGTTCTCGGGCCAAACGCTGCAGAACTGCTTTTCTCCGAAACCATCGACTTCATTTTTCTGTCTTTACTGCTCCCTCTAGATTCAAGGCTCTCCTCTCTGGGGATATATTTGGCTTTCAGTATTGTGGGAAAAAAATGGAAATGCCAGTAATTTGGGAAGAGACCACCCACCCCTATTTTGCCTTACTCTTCCTCTCCCGCCACCTCCCGCTCATTAAATGGTGAGACAGATGGATTTCCATCATCTACATCTGACGTCAGTTTTCACTATTCTGAAGCATCAGTTCCTAGTTCTAGATGTTTATATCTCTGATTAAAGAGAGCCAAATATGGCTCTGGCAGGCCCTGCCCTCTTCCCTGATGCCCTTTGCCTTACTAAAAACCATTAGATTTCATTCCTGAAGCCAGCCCCCAAGTCCATTACATTACTTGGCCAATTTCACCTTCTGTGGCTGATTACCGAGGCCCAGTTATCAAAGGATTGAAGTCCAACAATCAAAAGCCCCCTTTGGCTCACCTAACTAACATGGCCAATCAAAATCAAACATCTTATCCCAATACCGAGTTTTTCCTTGTACCTTGATAAACCTCCATTTGCCTATGAGTCACATCTGCCCTCTCAGAGGCAGTCCTTTGTGCCCCCACTCCTGTACAAATATCCCTGCCTCCTCTCTCTTGTTCCCTTCCCTTTCCCTTGCCCTCCATCTCCTGACACTGTCACTTACTCCCTGCCCTCTGTCCCTCTGGAGCAAATAAATCTCCCTTGTGCTGAGAACTTGGGGGTCCTGAGCTAATACGGACCCTTACACTGCTCAACTGAACTTTCTCAAGCTGCAATAGAAAAGATGCACCTAATATCTTGAGGGTTATCTGCTCCCTGAGCACCTCTGGAGTCACCCACAGCTTTTTCACCAAGGCGTGGAGGGTAGTCTATCTTTAATTCTTCTAGGGTCAAAGAGAATATACCAAACGTCAATGCATCGATTCGTATATGTTTGGCAGAAATAACAATATAAAACATAAATCGAGAATGTATGAGATCCCACTGGGCTGGAGATTGAGACTTTATAGGATCAAATCTGACATCCACGGACCATGCTTTCTTTCTTACTCAGACTGCCCATATACTGCCCTCATACTTCCTATGAGGAAGGAGTTGGTGAAGTACCACTTCTTCAAGAGTGTTTTGAGAGCTGTACTAACTTAACTATCCTGTAACTCTTCCTAAAGTAACTCAATTTCTGCTCCTCCCTGTGGTTAGATGATACAGTAGTTTCCCACTCATTAAAGAACATGGACTAGCTGTAATTATCCATTAAAGATGTGAATTAGGTGCTGTTCCCTGCATCCCCCTCCTTCCTTCATCCTCTTCTTTGAAACGTGGTCTCATAGAGACCAACTTGCCTCAAACTCTCTACCTAGTCACGTATGACCTTAAACTTCTGATGCTCCTGGTTCTCCTACCCAAGTGCTGGGATAACAGACCCGGGCTATCATGACCAACTCATTTGAAGCTTTCATGGGTGTTTCTTGACCTTGAGCTAAGCACGCCCCACATGCGTCTACCATCATTCCTTCTTAAATTACGACCCCAGCATGAGCGCGCACCAGAAATAGGCCCAGACCTAGAGTGCCCTCCTCTCTGGATGTGAATAGACTCCCCAAATAAACTCTCCAGTCTCTTTTTCTGTCTGGAAAGAGCTTTGCTTTGGAAACAACTTCTGTGCTCTGCTCTCCTGCTGCAGACAAGTCTTTCTTCACTCTCTTGTGGTTTACCATGATTCTTTGGCTTCTCACTCACCAAGATGCAAGGCCATTGTGTCCTGTGTTTGCATTGCAAGGAGCTGCCCTCTGGCCATCTGCCCTGTTTCACTGTCTAGGAATCTCTGTTGCTTATGAAGCCTTGAGCGTCATCACTCTCTCTGGGCTCATGACATCCTATTTAGGGCTTGAACTTTGGGGGAAGATAAGACAAACATCTGGTGTTTCACTTTCTCCACCACAAAGACCCCTGAGATGGAGGGTGTCTCTTGACCATATGATAATATCAAAACTAGAAAGATGGAAAAAATTGTGGAGAAAACCTCAAGAAATACTTCAGTGAGTTAAGCTTCCATCATTCTTGCTGATGATTATGGGGCTTCTTTCTGCTTTTCTAGAAATTTTTTTAACATAACTGATGTCCAACGTGGCAAAAACAAAATTCAAAGTAACCAAAAGCGCTGGGTTTGAACCCCAGTCTTCTGTGTTCTCTGGGGACCCCAGAATCCAGCTGAAAAGACTGGAGCTCAGCTCGGCACTTCTCACTGATGCTTTGCTCATTAAACGTTACAGCAGGGCTGGTGTGGGAGTGGCCACACATGGGACCACGTAATTCAATTGAAGAAAACATCAGCGGAACTGAAGAGTGAGATTTGATTTCCTGCCTGAGTTGCTTAAATAACGTGATGGTTTCCCTATTTGAGAATCAAAATAAAATAACTCCGAGATTTAAGTCACATACAGAAATTCAACCCCACTGTTTTCCTCTCTGCAGCCAGCTGTTTAGTCTCTCGAAACTTTACCCTGTCCTACAAATGAATAAATTCTACACAGACTTTAACAGTGATACATGGAAGAAAGAAAAGCCACGTCTGATTTGTACAGCAAAACTGCAATTAGCTGAAAAGCTCAGAGGATCGAGCATCCGGTTATCACTGGCTTGGCTGGGGGATGCTTCATTAAATGGTTTCACTGGCATGAGCTACTTTCCTGCCTCACAACTTACTAATTAGCTGTCTCTAGATTGCATTTAATAGCACAGCGGACTAATCTCTCACCCACCAGCAAAGCCCAAAAATGTTCTCAGAAGAGAGTGTGGGTAGAAGATCTGTGTCTGTAACTCCAGCACTCAGAAGTCATGTGGCACCTACCCACTAATTCTGACTGGTCCTGGCGATATTTTCTGCATCTCTGCATCCACTAGTGACTGTTTTGTACTTTCTTAAAGCTGTGGGAAAGTTGTCCTCTTTACAAAGGAGTTCTGCCTGCTTGAGCTCCAGGTCATAGTGTTTCCCAGATCCGCAGCGCTGGTCTGTCTGTGTGGTGATCCTTCACAGAGTAAGATAAAAGGACCACTCCCCCAAATTAGGGGCAGAGGAGAGTACTGGGAAGGTAGCGCTCAAGGCTTTAGTAAATAAGAATTAGTCATGTGCTGACCCTGAAATCAATCAGCACCATCCGTTAGCATAGCCACTGCTCGCTTGGCATTCCAGGCAGTGTTAAACCACCCTAAGATTTAAACTGAGGCCATCATGGTGTTTGTTCTGTGGTTTCCATGGGTGTGTGTATGCAGAAGGTGCTGTTTAATGTTCAGGGGAGTGCTTCAGTGGGCCCTTGAGTTTGGGGTGGAAGGCTCCCTCTTCAGGACAGAACTGCTGAACTCTAACATGGGCAGGACTGAATACATGGAGATATTGTGAGGGTCAGGAAGCATCAGAACATTATAAAGGAGTGGGAGCATGGCAGAGGGGACCACTAAAGTCCCCACCTCCTTAACCAGCTCCCTGCGATCACTGCCATCAGGTTGACTGACAATGGTTCCCCCATGACACTTTCTTCCTTGCGATGGCCATTCCTAATGTCCCTTTCCTATTCTCCTGGGCCATCCTTACTCCATCTCCATGTGACACACATGTCACCTTGCCCCTTTCTTGTGGGAAGCCTACTATCAGCAGGAATGTGTGACTCACAGAAGCTCACTCACACTAAGATTTTAAAGCTTTTAACACCATAGTTGCAGAGTCTTTCCTAAATGATCGATTCAAATAGAAACTCCCATACTGTTTCAGCCAACTAACTCCAACTGAGTTAACGTATAACGGTGGACATATAGAAAAAACCCAGTGAGGAAGAAGTCTGAATGAAACTTTCCTGCTGCCCCATGTATCACCTTGAAGGCCTGCCAGAGTCTGCCAACCCTGAAGGAAGGGTCTGTACAGGATTCCCTGGCATTCAAAGCTGTCTGTGTTCTCTAGGTCCTGGGTTTCATTGGGCTAGCTGCCTTCCAGGGCAGTCCAGTATATACCGTCTCAGACTGAGGGACTATCAAAATGTCGGCTAACACGGTGGCCTGGGAAAGAATCAGGAGCCAGAAAGCTGGGGCTGCACAACTCAGGTTTATGTTATCCTCACGATCTCTCAACCTGGCTTTTATCACGATTGTCACAGCTGTTCCCCTCAGCAGAAGCGGGCCACTTGCAATGAGATCCACACCTCAGCTGAACAGGGTAGAGCAAGGGAGACAAGAAATCTGTTTGTTTTAACTCATTTCAGTCATGACTCGGAGGCTGTTTCCTGCCTCTGGTGGTGTTGCCTAGAAACCCTAGGATTTCGAGTTGAATCCAAGTTGCAAATGGAACATTTGGCAAAGCCTGGGGAACCGCTCTTGGAATCCTGTCATCATGAAGAGAACTACTTCTCCACGTTAACTCTGCATGTGTCTTACACATACGTGCAACTGCAGAAATATGAGAAACTGTGTCCTTTTGGTTGTCAGCTTGTATGCCATGAAGGGGGAGATATTTTCTTCTTTTTCCCAAGCGCCTGCCCCAGAATTAAGCAACACTTCCATTAAATAGATGGAAACCCTTTGTCTGTTATCCCTGCTCTTGTTCACTGTCCCAGAGAGGGAGTGTGGTCAAAACAAGCAATGGGACCTGGCTTGTCTTGGGGTGGGCTTAGTGTGTCAACAGCGAATGCCCTGTGTTTCTCGCTCTCACTCTCGCTCTCGCTCCCTTCTCTATCTGTCAGCCTTCTGGGTAAAGGCGTGTCCTGTAGGACAAGGCCGGTGCTCATCCACCTTTGTTAGGATGAGACTGGTCAGTGCAGCTCTGAGCACAAGGGCTCAGGCCCCCACGGTGCTTTCCAGCTCTGCTCCATGCCTGCAGCCTCGCGTCCAGCTCCATCAGTAGTAAAGCTGTTATTTTGGTTTCGTGTTCCTATTTGCGGTTGACAGCCTGCCAAGAATTGGAGGGAGAAGTGTGACTAACTCAGGCTGCAACAGATTACTATAACCAGATGGTGGGAGAGGGGCATCTTCATACCTAGAAAGAAACTAAACCAAATAATTCCTTCTAAGGAATTCCCTCTGAGCAAACAAAACCTTGGAGGCAATTGGCATCTTGCCCAGAGTTACAGACACGGTGACCAAGACGCGAGTTACCTCTGAAGTCTTAATCCAGTGATATCCCGAGACTGTTAGTTTTTCGGTGCCAGCCTTGGTGGCGTCCTTGGCATCTCTTTATGTGTCTCCTACCTTCACCTTCAGGGACTTCATTATCCAGACAGATCCCAGTAACAACCAGGTCTCAGAGTTCAAAGTTTCCTTGTCCCCCATGAACTTTGTCACCACTCCGCTGGAACAAGTTACTGCAAAAATCTCACACAGCATGGTGCCAAGAATTGATAGGTCTCTACTGCTGAGATTCACTCATTTAAGCTGGGGACATGCTCAGTAGGTAAGGTGCATGCTGGGTAAGTGTGAGGATCTAAATTTGGACTCCCACAGTCCACATAACGCTGGATGCTTTGGTGTCCCAGTACTCCTAAGGCAGGATGGGAAGCAAGACAGGAGAGTCCCCAGAAGCTGCCCATCAGCCTGCCTGCTACGGAGAGTGGCTGAGCAGGGCACTGCGTGGCAAACAATGGGGAAGGCAAGAACTGACCCAGGAAGTTGTCTTCTGACCCCCACACTTGAGCTGTGGCTTGTGTGCACCCGTCCTCACACGTTCTCACATCCTTATTCTCTCTCCCTTCCCTCCTAACATCTCTCTCTCTCTCTCTCTCTCTCTCTCTCTCTCACACACACACACACACACACACACACACACACACACAAATACATGGAGGGAGAAGGTTTTTTAAAATCCACCAATTTAGAGACTCGTGTTTCTTCCTATCCCCTCTCCTTCTTGCTTCCTAAATCACTGCTGTCACGGCCGCCATTTTCAGCCTCTTGGAGGCTTCTGCACATTGACTGCTTTCTTTCCATTTTCCTCCTCATGTCTAAGTGTAAAGCTGTCACCTCATCGCTCTCACTTTCATTACTCTCCTGAGGTGTATACCCACTCTTCGTCCTTTCCTGGGACTACAGCGTGAGTGGCTGAGAACCATCTCAACTTATAATCATTTTACATATTCATAGTAATATAATACGCATGATAATTCATGTGTATTTAATGTACAATGACAGATGCAGAAAAACTGGCATTTCTTTCCTAAACACACATCATTTCTTGGGGCTGGAGAGATGGCCGAGAGGCTCAGAGCTTGATGCTCCATTGTGAACACTAGAGCTTGGCCCCTACTACCCACACCAAGTGACTCACATATACCTGTGTGTCCTGCTCCAAGAAACTGAAGCCCTTCTGACATCTACAGGCACCTGCATACATTCACAATAATAGTAACAATAATAATAACAACAAATTAGTTCTTTGTATTGGGAAACTTCGAAGTTCTAGAATTTCTTTATAAAACATATAATAAAATCTGGTAAACTCCAATGACCTTACTGCACTGTAGAGAAATTGACGGCAAGACTAGTGACTGGATCGAAGGTCTCCAGTCTCTAATAAACTTCATTACAACCATGGAGCCCACATTGTGGACTCTGTGAGATAGTTTGTCAAGATGCTGATCCAGCAACATACTGTATACTGTAATACGTGAATAAGTAGGCTGTTCTACTCTTATAGAACCCACCTCTCTCTGAATAGTAGATTATTTCAGTAAGAATTTAAATATGTCCGTTTCTATGTTCAGAGGAAACGTGTACATGTGCAGGTATATGCTTTCTCCACTGCAAACTACATCTCTACCTTCCCCATTTCTCAAAAACATTCTCTCTCTCTCTCTCTCTCTCTCTCTCTCTCTCTCTCTCTCTCTCTCTCTCTCTCTCCTCTTTGCTCCCCTGCCCCCTGGAACCACCAAACCTAGCCAGTCAACAGGAACTACCCCATCGACCACGGCTCCCTTTCTGAACATAAAGACGACAGGGGAAACTGTCTTCATTTCTTCTTGGCTCCAAGCCTCTCTCAATCCACTTTTCTTCTTGGTTCCAATAGGTGTTGTGATTGTTTCTCCCAAATTCAAGCTACCTTATTCTGATACATGAAACTAGTGTTGTTGAGATTCCAGAGTCTCAGAATTCACTGCCTTAACCAAGGAACAATGAGGAGCTAGACTCCTCCCTCAATGTATGCCAATCAGTATAACCTCATTCTGAGGACACTAAATTTGGAGTCAGAAATGGGTATGTTGGCCCAATTTTATCCAGCAAAATGAAAATTTTTTCTTGGAACCTTTAAGGAAAAAGAAAAAAATTGAAAAATAATAAACACATTGTTTTTCCCCCTCTATGTGTTGTGGATAATAAAGACAGCCACCTCACTGCTCTGATCATCCCACAGGAAGCTAACACCACATAAAAGCAGTGGCCGTACATAGAAAGAGAGGAAGAAATTGATGGCACTGTTCAATGGTTGAATCTAATCAACCCTGAGCCTACACTCCCAATGGGCTACTATCGCATCACATAAAGTGTCATTCCTTTATTTGACACAGGGTCTTTCACTGGCCTGGAACCAGCCAAGTGAGCCATCCTGCCTGGCTGCCAAGTCCCAGAGATTTACTCGTGTCTACTTTCCTCGAACTGAAAATTTAAGTATGTACCACCATGCCTGGCTTTTCAAAAGAGGGGGTGGGAGGGTGGGAGGGTCTGAGGGTTGAACCCAGGTCATCACATTTGCAAGGCAAAGACGTCACCAACTGAGCCATCTCCCAGTCCTATTTCACCACCTTCTGCTGTTTGAGTAAGTCTTGGCTTTCCTAATTATATATAACCAGAAGTGTTTTATATATAGTGCTGGCTTGCTCAACTGGGCTCTAATATTTGAATTTAATGTAGATCAACTTTGTCTTTTCTCATTCTATTCTCATTCAATTCTTCCACGTTATCATCCTTGTGGGCCTAGAAACCATTCATATGTGAAGTTGAGTATTTAACTACTGACCTGGCATTTTCTCCCACATTGGAGAATGTAGATCAAAGTCCTACCCAAAACATCCACCATCATCTACACCTCCCACTAAGTCTCCACATATATGTAATCTGTTTCTCCTGTAGGGATTCCTGGCTTGATGAGTGAATCTTGCAGAAATTCAGGAGTCGCTTTGTGTCTTCCTCTTCCCACCTCCTTTCTGTCCACACAGATCCTGCCATTATTAACGCCTACATTGAAGCTAATTCACCAACTTCTCTATTACTCCACCTTAACCCAAACCTCCCATAGCTTTGCCTGGAACATGTGGCGGTAGAAAAATAGCTTAAAAAGAGGATTTTAAATTCAGCAAAAAGAAATGAGAGATGTTTAAGGCTCTGATCACTCCACACCCCATAAACTAAGTATGTGTCAGAGCAAAACAAGGCAAAACTATGTTGAGTGTTTCAGGAGCTTCCCCTGACATCACCTGTTGTTGCTGGTGGCATTTTGGAAAAAAAAGTACTTAAATAAAATAGATTTTAAGCAGAACTGGCAAAAACTAGAGAATTGGTGCAGCCTGGCCATTTGGAGACTAGTATAGTTTTAGAGGAAATGATTCTTTAAGGAAAGAAATTTGCCGTACTCCTTGCCTGAAACAGACTTCAGGGATCAAAGGGCAAGTTGTACATTAACAATGGCTAGAAACCAAGCTTTGAGGAGAAGCAGAAGCAGCATCCGTGGAAAATTTGAGATGAGCAAGAGTTTCCAGCAAAGAAACCATGCAGAGCTCTCTCTGTGCAAGCCCCTGCCATATTCAATCACAGCAAACCCAGAGCAGTCGCTTTCAGAGTTGTCAGCAAATGGAGGCAAAGAAGTGTTGTGTTTCTACTCTAAGTGCAGGGGGTAGGAGCGAGAGCAAAGTGTGTGAAATGCAGTTGGTTCTGCCAGACAGTCCACTCGTCCAGGTGGCAATGCAATGGGGCGGCTCCAGATTGTGTTTGCCTGGAAGCGACCCAGCCTGAAAGTGGGAGAAAGCTGGATTCGGGCCCTGAGACCTTGGTTTCGATCCCAGCTCTGAAAGGTTGTATTTCTAATAAAGGTCATGCCTGTTGCATGGGTTCAATTTAAGGTTCACTTGGAGACGAAGTAAACATTCTCTTAAGCTTAGTGCCCATGTCTCTGCTCACCTATTAGAGGGTCTTATATGCCACCCCCCTCTGTGTGTGTGTGTGTGTGTGTGAGAGAGAGAGAGAGAGAGAGAGAGAGAGAGAGAGAGAGAAACATAAACACACACGCACACACAGACGGACAGGCAGACAGAGGAAGAGAGATAAAGAGACACAGGATAATATTGAATGAACATGGAGGCGAAGGTTGGAGGCACCCCTGCACAAATCACGGTGCCTAGGACTACTGCCAGCAACTCAGAGGCCACAAGGAAAGCGTAGGACAGAGTCTCCTCCCAGCCTCCAGCAAGAGCTAATGCTGATGGCACCTCTGTTCAGGTTACTGGCCTCCCAAATTGTGAGAGAACACATTTCAACTGGGCTAAGCCCTGTGTCTTGGCCCTTTCGTAGGGCATCCCTTCATTCATCTGAATGGAAACATTCAAACTCCTTGATGCTCAGCAAGACCCTTCCTAAGGACTTTGCCCAAAGGAAGGTCAGCTTCCGACACTCCATGCATAAAATGGTGCGTGTTAGAGTATGAACAGATCCTGTGCTGACCTGATGCTGTGCTAGCCTAAAACAGCACAGCATTTATTCAGCAATAAGTCTGGGGCACTGTTTCATGGAAGGACACAGAGAAATCTTGGAAAGCTCATTGTCTAAGTTAGGGTTTCTGATGCTGAGATAAAGGGCATGTCCACAACCAACTTGGGGAGGAAGTGTTTGTTCTGGTTTTGGTTTTTAAAGATTTATTCGACGATTTAAAAAATTCACGTGTGGAATAAAGGTAGGCAAAGTGTCTCGTCCCAGACACTTTCACAGGGACGAGATGGGACTAGCTCTGTATCTCTGATAATCTTCTTCACAGAGGAGTACAATTTCAGCTTCATTGGTATTCCTGAGTCCTCAGCATTACCTTCAGCTCGCAGGACCGTGCCTGTGCCACCGTCCTCCAACCCCAACGCACTCGTCTGTCCTTGCTTTGTGAGCTTGATGGAGAATCTTTAGCGTATTGTATTTGTAATTTCTGAGTGGCAGTGGCAGACTGGTCCTCACAGGGACATCTTGCCTTAGGAATCATATAAATTCCAACACTGATTGTTACTTATTTTCTTGATGATAGCCATTCTGACTAAAGTGAGAAGTGAGTCCCAGGAATCCGACTCATGTCTTCAGGCTTGGTGCTGAGTGCTTTGACTTGCTGGGCATCTCCATCCCTGCTCTCAGCATGCCCCATGGCTTCTCCTCCAAAAATGATTCCTTTCATCTGACACTTTCCATCACGGAGGGAAATCAGGACAGGAACTCAAACGGGGCAGGAACCTTGGATCAGAAACTGATGCAGAGGCCATAGAGGAATGTTTAATCCTCATGGCTAGCTCAATCTGCTTTCTTATATTACCCATGAGCACCTGCTCGGGGATAGCACCACTGAAGTAAGCTGAGCCCTCCCTCCCGTGTTGATAATTAATTGAGAAAAGGCACCACAGGCTTTCTCAAAGACCAATATGACATAGCAGTTTCTCAACTGAGGTTCACTTTTCCAGAATGTCTGAAGCTTGTGTCAAGTTAACATAAAACTAGCCAGCACACTAACGTTCACAGGAAAGCAAGTCCAGGAAAGATATACACTCTACAGTCCTATTAACAGAACACTAACCCTGGTAAGAGTTAAGTAAAGCATTGCTAAGCATATTGTGTTCTGGTAAGCAGCTTCTTATGAAGTTAACAGTGTTTTTCCAGATGATTCAACAACTGTGGTCTTGGGCATTTATTCCAGCAAAATTCCATCTAGAGTTCACATCAAATGTGTACATGAATGATGTAGCAGCCTTTATCTGGAATGGCCCGAAACAGAAACAAATAAAATACCTCCAACAGGTAACAGCTACAACAGTCACCTTCATTCCACCAATACAACTCAGCAATTAAATTAATTAATTGATTAATTAATTAGATAAACCCTCTCTCTGGTGAACACTACAAGTGTTTTCAAAAGAATTAAACTGTATTTAAAAAGCTAATTGTGAAAAGTTATGTGCCAGATGACCTTCATGCATGTAGCATTCTTAAAAAGACAAAATAATAGAGATGGGCTATATAGTAAAAAATGCAAAATATTGCTGAAAGTACTTACAGACTCCAATAAAAAGAAAACCTTCATTTGTGGACTAGAACGCTTAATAGTTTGGAGATATACACACCAACACACAAACACCACACCACACATACACAAAACACACACACACACACACACACACAAACACACATACACACACCACACATACACACCACACACACACTATACACACACACTATACACACATACACACCAAACACCACATACACACACACACACATCACACCACCTGAGGTCAAACTCAGGACCTCCCTTGTGGTAAAACATTGAATTGATTTACAGATTAATGCAGTTCTGTCAAAATTCCAGTGGCATTAGGGGTACGTGTGTGGTGTGTGTGGTGTGTGTGGTGTGTGTGGTGTGTGTGGTGTGTGGTATGTGTGTGTGTGTAGTGTGTGTGTGTGTGTGGTGTGTGGTATGTGTGTGTGTCTAGTGTGTGTGTGTGTGTGTGTGTGTGTGTGGTGTATGTGTGTGTGTGCAGTGTGTGTGGTATGTTTGGTGTGTGTGTGTGTATAGTATGAGTGTGTGTAGTGTGTATGTGTGGTATGTGTGTGTGTTTGTGTATATGTATGTGGTATATGTGTGTGCATATGTGTGTGTGGTGTATATGGGTGATGTGTGGGGGGATATGTGTGTGAGGTATATGTGTGTGTGTATGTGTGTAGTGTATGTGTGTATACATGTGTGATGTGTGGGGGTGGTATATGTGTGGTATATGTCTGTGTGTGTTTGTGTGTGTGTATGTGGTATATGTGTATGGTACGGTGTTTGTGTGTGTGTGTCAATGTGGGGGGGGTGTTTGGTGTGTATGTGTGTATAGTGTGTGTGTGTGCGTGGTATGTTTGGTGTGTATGTGTGGTATGTGTCTGTGTGTGTTTGTGTGTGCGTATGTGTGGTTTCTATGTGTGTGTATGTCTGGTGTGTGGTGTGGTGTGTGTGTATGTGTGTATTTGGTGTGTATGTGTGTATAGTGTGTATGTGGTGTGTGTGTGTGTGTGTGTTTGTATGTGTATGTGTGTATGTAGAGTGTGGTGTTTGGTGTGTATGTGTGTATAGTGTGTGTGTGGTATGTATGTGTAGTGTGTGTGTTTGTGTGTATGTGTGTGTAGTGTGTATGTGTGTGTATGATATATGTGTGTGATGTATATGTGTAGTGTATGTGTTTATACGTATGTGATGTGTGTGGGTGGTGTGTATGTGTGGTGTGTGTGTTTGTGTATGTGTGTGTATGTGGTGGTGTGGGTGTGTTTGTGTATGTGGTATATGTGTGTGGTGTGTGTGTGTTGTTGGAGGTCAAACTCAGGACCTCCCTTGTGGTAGGTAAGCAATCTACTTTTGAACTATATCCTAATCCCATCTTAAAATTCCTATGCACTCTCGAAGGATACAGACTAGTCACACAATCAAAGTTGGAAGTCTCTTACTTCCTGATCTCAAAAATTTCCAAAATTTCTCACAAAAACTGAAGGAATATAAGCAGTATTATGCTGGCATAGAGATCTATGCCTAAATTAAACAGAACAGAGTCTACGATAAACTCATTCGTGTATAGAGTCAACTGATCTTTGATAAGAACACACATATAGGGAAAGAACAGTGCCTTCCATGGCTGGTGGTGGGATATCTGCAGGTAAATATGAATCAATGAGGAGCCTGGGAGATGGATCGGAGGGTAAGAGTCTGCTGCGCAATCACGAGACCTGAGTTCGACTCCCTTGATGCTCCTGTAAAACCTGGAAATGCCTGTGTGAAGGAACTCAGAGGAGGAGCTGATGCAGGGGCCATGGAGGGTGCTGCTTACTGGCTTGTTCCTCATGGCTTGCTCAGTCTGCTTTCTTATAGAACCCAGGACCACCAGCCCAGGGATGGCGACACCCATGATAGGCTAGGCCCTCTCCAATCAATTACAGATTAAGAAACTGTCCTGCAGGCTTTCATATAGCCTGATTTTATGGAAGCATTTTCTTAATTGAGGTTTCCTCCTATCAGATAACCTTAGCTTGTATCAAACTGACATAAAATTATCCAGCACACAGGGTGTGTGCTGTATTGTACACTCCACTGCAGTCTCTATTTTGTGGAATCCCATGTTCTGGCCTCTCTTGTCATATGTTCTCAATGTTAATCAACATAAACAACAGGGACTCAGCACATGCCTGTCAGGAGAAGGTTTAGTGTTCTGTGTAAATAGCAGTCTAAGGCTCCCTTAACTGTTGAGTCTGGGGAGACATCCTCACTGGTGACAGACTCAGTGGTGGGTTCTCCTGTTTTCTCCTGCTATGTTTCCACACCTGCGCTGGTTGGTTCTCAGCTTCAGGTCTGCATCCTCTCCAGCTCGATCTCTGAGTATCTTCACGCAGATCTTCCATGCTGCTGATAGACTTGTGCTGATCTCATAAGTCTGTAGCTTTTTGCACCCCCCCACCCCCGCATAGTCTCTTTGTTTGTTTGATTGTTGTTTCATTAGTTGTCATTTAGACATCCAAATCAGAAACCCGGTTATCTTTTTTTTCTATCTGCCACCTCCCACCTCTTGAATCAATTTGGAAAAACATTTAAAAAAAATAATTTACTTTTATTTTCTTAATATATATATTGGTGTTTTGACTATAGATAGATAGATAGATAGATAGATAGATAGATAGATAGATAGATAGATAGTCTGTATGAAGGTGTCATATCCCCTGGAACAAGAGTTACAGACAGTTGTCAGCTGCCACGTGGTTGCTGGGAATTGAACCCCAGTCCTTGGAAGAGTAGCCAGTATTCTTTTTTTTTTTTTTTACATTTAAATAATGTCATTTGTTCTTTATTTTTCAATATTATATTTTACATCTTTGCATAAAGTATCACCAGAGTGGCATGACCTTCCCCAGACATATACTTGTTCATATTCTATTCACAAATATACACTCTGAGGGTAGAGTAGCCAGTATTCTTAACCACTGAACCATCTCTCCAGCCCTATAAGGGTTAGTTTCCTCTCTTAAGTGGCTTTCAAGCCCATTCTCATTCTCTTTGCCTTCTTTTCACCTTCATTGTTGTCTCAGTCACAGAGCTGGAGGCCGCCTATGATGCTCTAGTGAGTCCTTTGGTGTAATGTAGTTACAGCATTACCAGCATGGCCGTCTTAAACACACACATCCTCTGCACACTCCCTCCCTCTAGTCCTGTGTCTTGGTGTCATTCCTTCCTCCCTCTCTGGTCCTTGTTTCCAGCCCTTTTCTCTTGCCCTTCGTCACTCATTTGTCTGCCTTGCACTCAGATAAAGTAGGGTGATTCCTGAGCCCCTGTCCTTAGATGATCTTTCCCACTAAAATCCTCTAACCCAAAACTTTCCAGCTGTTCTCTCAGAAAATAAGGTGGCCTCCAATCTCTTACAAAGACAAAGTCACTGCCTTAGTTTGCTTTCTGTTGCTGAGATAAAACAACATGACAAGAGCGGGTTGTGGAGAAAGGGGTTTATTTGGCTTATCTGGATCACAGGCTGTCACTGAAGGAGGTCTGGGCAGGAATTCAAGGCGGTCACCTCGTGATAAACTGAACCAGAGGCTATGGAGGGGTGCTGCTTACTGGCTTTCGCCAATGGCTTGCTCGCCCTGCTTTCTTTCATCTCCCATTTTGACCTGCCAGGGGTGGCACTGGCCACAGTGCGCTAGACCCTACCACATCAATCCTCTATCAAGACAACCCCCTATAGGGTTGCCCAAAGGCAATCTGATGGGCCATTTTCTCAACCGAGGTTCTCCTTCTCAGGTAACTCTGACTTGGGTCAAATTGACAAAACATTAACTGGGATGGTCACTTTTTAGGAAATGGGTAGAAGAAAAATGAGTAAAGTTCTTGCTATATTTGAGAGCCCTAAGGTAATGTTGGAGAAGCTTGGAGAAATGAAGTGTAAGTGTGTGGGTATTTTGTTCAGAGGATCCTCGCCCCCCCCCCCAATAAAGCAAGACACTGGTCATTCTAGTCACTTACGAAACCACTCAGCACTGCCACAGAGACTCAGAAGATGACCTCATAATGATTATGGTGGCGAGAAGAACCAGCAGCTTCTGTGCTTCTGCAGAACCCAAATCTGTGTCTGTCCTGGGTACACACAGAACAAGCCATTGGGGTTTAAAGATGTTTCAGGACCTTCATGGTCACCAAGTCCCCAGTGGCTCAAGCCAAACCTCTTGTCAGTAAGTAAGCCAGTCCCCAGTATGCTTGTGACAAAATCAACAAGCAAACTGTGTTCATTAAAAAAAAAAATCCATTGATCAGCAGTTGTGCATAGATAATTTGATTTGTGATACTGATATAAAAAATATCTCAAAGAGGCATTTACATTGTTTTCCCATGGAGTAAAATGAAGAAAAAGACCATCTGTATTTTAAAGATGAAATATTGAGTCATTTGATCATATGGAAAGAATAAATCAAGCAAAGGACTACCATTGTCTCACGACAAAAAGAAAGCAAGGAAAGGTATTCTGTCTAACCTGAGATCACAGCAATGATGCTCTCCGGGGCTTCTGCAGCTCATAAATGTCTTTCCCGCATCACACTCTACTATCATTATTCATTTATATGTTCGATCCCCCTTACTGGATTGGAAACTATTTAAGAGCAGAGTCACCTTTCGCAACCACCTGGTCCTCTCATACTGCACTGGGTAGCTGCTTCTTGAACTAGTTCCAATGGACGAAAGTGTCCTGTAGAAGGATTCTGTTTGTCCAGAAGATGTTTAGTGGCACACATATGCTTTACAAAAAAAAAGTGACAGGACTTTAAATCAAGGGTTCTCTGTTTCTGAGAAGCTATTTCAACCCCTGCTGTCTTGGTCTGCTAACTCTCAATGATTGCTCCATGCTATTCAGTTGCTTACGGTCCCTCACTTTTAACTTCTTCCACTGACCAAATACACCCAACAGCTACATTATCAGGAAGTGGCATCTGAGAGGGATTAATTTCTCATATTTACTTTATCATTCCACAGCCCTGTCTCTGTCAACCTTAAACATGAGCTAGCCTCCCTCACACTGTCTATCTGTGATTCCATCATGAAGGACACCAACACGAAGAAGGATTTCTGAGTAATGCACCAGCTCGGTGCACAAAGCTCAATGCACACAGCGCGGCACACACAGTTTGGCGCCCAGAGCTTGGCACATATGGCTCAGCATACACAGCTCAGCACACATAGCTCGGCACACACAGTTTGGCACACATAGCCTTCCCAAGAGTTGTTAGTTGGTGATGTAGTTCTTTTTTTACCTTCTATCGCAAGACTTCACTGCAAACAACGAACTTGCATTTTCTATGAAAACGTCACCAAGGAAGAAAAGCCCATCATTCTTTTTAGGAGAAATGTAAATAAATAAACCACCCTGGGATAATTCTTGCTAAAGTCCTAATGCTGCAATAGAAAACATTCTCTGAGCATGACCAAATGTCTAACCTTCCTGATATAAATCGTGTTCTCTTTGAATTCTCTTTATGTTTAGAGTATCACCATCTGAGGCAAAGGGCAGAGGGATGAAAGGGTGACTCAAAGGTTCAGACACAGCTTGACTCCGAGCCAAGTTACTTAACCTCTTCTTCGGTCATCGCACTTGGACTGAGTCAGGGGAATCCACATCTGTACTGAAAGTTAGTTTACATAGCTTCAAGAACTGTGATGGGCCTGACATTTTTCCTTCTTGGCATCTAAACAGGTGGCTTGTCATAGTGTCCTGGATGTTGATAAGAGGCATAAATCCTGGTCAAGAGGCTAAAGGTTTTGCTTTCATGGTCATGTAGCAAGCAACAGGAGTGAGGCATAGTGACATAGGCTCCTCATGCTTCCAAATTGAATGGGGCAACCATTTACATTTTAGAAGAGAAACTCTCTAGTCAAGGACCCTAAATCTTACTGCGATGGATAGTACCCATTCTTTGCTCCAGAAGCAAACATGGTCTCCATCTTTCCAAGCCAAACTGCTATGTGAACATGCTTGAAAGACATAGGCCAGAACAAAAGGCAATCGGTGCTTTCCTCCTAAAACACATGGAAATCTGAGAGACCCATGAAGAAATGTTCCCAGGTGCTTTGTCGCCTTTATAGAAATCTTTGTAGGTTGATTATAAGATGAAAGCAATGTTTCAAGTGCTTAATATAAAATGTAGCACTTTATAAACTGTAGGGGGTAGTTCTGCTGCTAAGGTCCTATTCCCCAATTGGTTCTTGATCCATCAATAAAGATGCTAGTGGCCAATGAGCTAGATGAAATAGGCAGGACTTCTGGGTCCCCATAGGCAGACTAACAGAAGCAGAGGAGGGAAGAGAATTTTTGCCATGCTTCCGAGGGAGAAAAGGTGAGATGTGAGATCGAGGGAGGAGAGGCCATAGACTGTTTCCTCTGGCAGGACATTAGAAGCACTCAGCAACTGAGCCATAAGGCAGGTTGAAAATTATATTAATGTGTGTATTTCATCCACAGATCCAAGGGAACCTGGGTGGGGCTGGTAGCACAGCCCACACAGAGCTTAAAGCAGGATAGCAAAACCCACATGCTACAGTAGACATTTGGTAAATATTGTACTGATGTATGTGTGTCTTAAGATCACACCAAAAAGAGGGAAAGAGATGTGCATAAACACATACATTTATATAGATGTGTGGATAGAAAATATGCATGTGTGCATGGGCGTGTGCGCATGTGTGCACACACACAAACACACACACACACACACACACACACACATCTTACCAATTCTTATTTAATTTTAACTGCTAAGTCCTCAGTTGTGTTTAACCTCTTGGCTAATGCTAAAGCCTTCTCCCTTTATCCCCTAAGCCTATGATTGGAAGCCCAGTGGATGGTGATGTTCTGCTGAGGGAGCTCTAGTGGTCTGAAGGAGACTTGCTTTATTGTGAGTACGATGTTATGTGATGTCTTATATCTGGTGTTGTGCTTGTGGTGGTTTGAATGTCATGTGCCCATAGTCACATTTGAAAACTTGATCGCTATAGTAGTTTGAATGAAAATGGCCCTCATAGGCTCAGAGGGAGTGGCACGACTGGGAGGTACAGCCTTACTAGAGTAAGTGTGGCCTTGTTGGAGAAAGTCTGTCACTGTGGGGGTGGGCTTTGAGGTCTCTGAAGCTTAAGCCAAGCCCAGTGTCTCACTCTTTGCCTTCTGCCTGCTGATCTGGATGTAGAACTCCCAGCTCCTTCTCCAGCACCATGTCTGCCTGCACACTGCCATGCTGCCCACCGTAAGGATAATGGACTAAACTTCTGAACTGTAAGACAGCACCAATTAAATTATTTCCTTTATAAGAGTTGCCATGGTGGGGCTAGAGAGATGGCTCAGAGGTTAAGATCACTGACATTTCTCCCAGAGGTCCTGAATTCAATTCCTAGCAATCATATGGTGGCTCAGAGCCATCTGTAATGGGATCTGATGCTCTCTTCTGGTGTGTCTGAACACAGCTACAGTGTACTCATATACATGTAATAAGTAAATAATTCTAAAGAGGAGGAGGAGGGGGGAGGAGGAGGAGGAGGAGGAGGAGGAAGAAGAAGAAGAAAAGGAGGAGGAGGAGAAGAAGAGGAAGAAAAGGAGGAGGAGGAGGAGGAGGAGAAGAGGAAGAAAAGGAGGAGGAGAAGAAGAGGAAGAAGAGGAAGAAAGAAAAGAAGAAGAAGAAGAAGAAGAAGAAGAAGAAGAAGAAGAAGAAGAAGAAGAAGAAGAAGAAGAAGAAGAAGAAGAAGAAGAAGAAGAAGAAGAAGAAGAAGAAGAAGAAGAAGAAGAAGAAGAAGAAGAAGAAGAAGAAGAAGAAGAAGAAGAAAAAGAGTCACTTGGTTACGGTGTCTCTTCAAAGCAATAAAATACTAATTTCCCAGTTGATGTTTAAAAGGTGTGGCCCTTTTGGAGGAAGTATATTACTGCAGGTGGCCCTTGAAGAATTCAAAGACAAACCATTTCCATGCGCTCTTTCTTTTTCCTGTTTGTGCTTGCAACTTAAGATGTGAGTCCTCGGTTTCTGCCCCATGTGGTTTGCCATCTGCCGTACTTTCCTGCCGTGACGGGCTCTTATCCCCTGGATTCATAAATCCAAACAAACACTTTCTTTTATGAGTTACCTTGTTTGTGGCATTTTATCACAGCAACAGAAAAGTAACCAATCTGAGTAAAATCACCCACTTTACTTCATGCTGTCCTGTGTGTTTTATACATAGACTTAAAGAGAAATGAGCTGAGTATTTTAAACAAAGGCTAGAAAGAAAAGAAACAACAAAAGTTACAATGTTGCAAGTGCTTCCCTGTCTGAGGACTTTAACGTGGAATCAACACATTCCCTTTTGCATTTTCTTTGCCCATCCCTCCCACAGTCCATAGTACACCCGACTAAACCAATTCCTTTCACGCCCTCTGCTGGATATTTGAAGTCAAAACATCAACAACAACAAAATCAGTAAAAATGTACACAGTTGTCAAAACCTAGTTATAACTTCTAAGGTTTTTTTTTTTCTCCTTCTTTGTTTTGATTTGCTTTTTATTTGGTTTTGGTTTTTTGAGGAGGACTTCACTATATAGCCCAGATTAGCCTCAAACTCAGTCTTCCTGCTTCAGCCTTACGTGTGCTAGGATCACAGGTATGAGCCATCATCACACACAATGCCTTTCCATCTGCACTGGTTCACTGGAGTTACAATGTATTTTCCTGTGCCTAAAAGGGAAATTTCAGAGTTAGTTCTTCCAGGTGCGTAGACATTCTTACCCGGGAGGAAGGAGTGAATGGATATGGTTTACATTGCTGCCTCTATGAGGTGCCGTGAAGAATGGTTGGGAATCTGTGACGTTAAGAAGTCCGTGTCCTCATGGGCACTGGAAAAAATTTCCTGAACAAAACACCAATGGCGTATGCTCTAAGATCAAGAATCGACAAATGGGATCTCATAAAACTGCAAAGCTTCTGTAAGGCAAAGGACACTGTGGTTAGGACAAACGGCAACCAACAGATTGGGAAAAGATCTTTACCAATCCTACAACAGATAGAGGCCTTATATCCAAAATATACAAAGAACTCAAAAAGTTAGACCGCTGAGGGAGACAAATAACCCTATTAAAAAATGGGGTTCAGAGCTAAACAAAGAATTCACAGCTGAGGAATGCCGAATGGCTGAGAAACACCTAAAGAAATGTTCAACATCTTTAGTCATCAGGAAATGCAAATCAAAACAACCCTGAGATTTCACCTCACACCAGTAAGAATGGCTAAGATCAAAAACTCAGGTGACAGCAAATGCTGGCGAGGATGTGGAGAAAGGGGAACACTCCTCCATTGTTGGTGGGGTTGCAGACTGCTACAATCATTCTGGAAATCAGTCTGGAGGTTCCTCAGAAAATTGCACATTGAACTGCCTGAGGATCCAGCTATACCTCTCCTGGGCATATACCCACAAGATGCCCCAACATATAAAAAAGACACGTGCTCCACTATGTTCATTGCAGCCTTATTTATAATAGCCAGAAGCTGGAAAGAACCCAGATGCCCTTCAACAGAGGAATGGATACAGAAAATGTGGTACATCTACACAGTGGAATATTACTCAGCTATCAAAAACAACGACTTTATGAAATTCGTAGGCAAATGGTTGGAACTAGAAAATATCATCCTGAGTGAGCTAACCTAATCACAGAAAGACATACATGGTATGCACTCATTGATAAGTGGCTATTAGCCCAAATGCTTGAATTACCCTAGATGCCTAGAACAAATGAAACTCAAGACGGATGATCAAAATGTGAATGCTTCACTCCTTCTTTAAAAGGGGAAGAATACCCTTGGCAGGGAAGAGAGACGCAAAGATTAAAACAGACACAGAAGGAACACCCATTCAGAGCCTGCCCCACATGTGGCCCATATACATACAGCCACCCAATTAGACAAGATGGATGAAGCAAAGAAGTGCAGACCGACAGGAGCCGGATGTAGATCGCTCCTGAGAGACACAGCCAGAATACAGCAAATACAGAGGCGAATGCCAGCAGCAAACCACTGAACTGAGAATAGGACCCCCGTTGAAGGAATCAGAGAAAGAACTGGAAGAGCTTGAAGGGGCTCGAGACCCCATATGTACAACAATGCCAAGCAACCAGAGCTTCCAGGGACTAAGCCACTACCTAAAGACTATACATGGACTGACCCTGGACTCTGACCTCATAGGTAGCAATGAATATCCTAGTAAGAGCACCAGTGGAAGGGGAAGCCCTGGGTCCTGCTAAGACTGAACCCCAGTGAACTAGACTGTTGTGGGGAGGGAGACAATGGGGGGAGGGAGGGGAGAGGAACACCCATAAGAAAGGGAGGGAGGGAAGGGGATGTTTGCCCGGAAACCGGAAAAGGAAATAACACTCAAAATGTATATAAGAAATATTCAAGTTAATAAAAAAAAAAAAAAAAAAAAAAAAAAAAGTCCGTGTCCTGCTTCTGTCATAGCATCTGCTGGTGGCTGAAGTACTTATTAGGAGAGTAGAGGAGTAAAGACAGTCCATGGGGCACCAAACCCACCAGAGGATCAAAGACATTTCTTACTGGGCAATCCAACCCTCCCAACAGGGCACACTTTGAGGGTAACTGGGAACCTGTCCTCCAATTCAGTTTACCTCCATGTTTCCTGAGGTTTATTGCTACTTGGCAGCATCGGGTTAAATACAAAATGCCTTCTTAAAGTTCCACCCTGGGACCCTTTGCGATTTCCCCCAAGTCAAGTCATTAAAGAGTTCTGGTCTGGTGTGCTCACTGAGAAAATGGCTCCCTCCAGTCCACCCGCTCTCTCAATCTTTAAAGCCATAAGCAGGTCCACATGGTGCAGCTGTCTCTGTTGACTATGACGTTCATATGTCACTAGGAAAGACTTAATGCAGAGCCATAGATCACAGCAGGGACACAGAAAACTCGGGGCTTCGTGTTTTCTCCCTCAGGTGAGACTGAAGGAGCAACTGTTACAGTCCAGGTGCGACATGCATTAGTCCACGCGGACTTCACGGCACCTCTTCTTTACGGGTAAGTAGACAGAGGACTCCAACGACATCATAAGAGCACACCTAGTCAGGGGAAAGCTGGAACATGGGGCAGAGCTGGCCCACTCCACAGCCAAATGTCTCCTGCTGTTCACACGCACTGCAGACCCAGAGACAGGTCAAGGTGATGGCTGACCCAGAAAAGCCTTCTAGCAGGTTAGTCCTTTTGCTTAAGAAGAGGCTGGACCAGTAAGTGAGCATGGAGCCGAGCAAGGAAACCCACACCGAGAGACGTACAGTCCTCTGTCTCATTTGCTTTCTCTACTCCAGAGAGAACCTGGATTCTAAACACTGGCTTACATTTAGAACAAATTCCTCCCAGAACACCAAATAGAACAAGAGTCGTAGAGGATTTTCTTGGGTTCTTTCTAATGTCACTAGAGGGTCTTTGAGAGGAAAATATATATATAGTTATGATTCACAGGTGTATGTTAAATGTTCGTTAATCTCTCAAGTCAGGGAAGAGCTAAAATGAGACCCTCAAATAAGATTCCACCAGGGGCCTAAAAGACGACTCGATGGAAAAGGAGCCAGACATCAAGCCTGTTGACATGAGTACAGTCTCATATCCCACACATCAGGAGAGCATGATGTTCTCTGATCTCTTCTGACTGCCGCATGGCAGCCATGCTCTCTCTCTCTCTCTCTCTCTCTCTCTCTCTCTCTCTCTCTCTCTCACACACACACACACACACACACACACACACAGAGAGAGAGAGAGAGAGAGAGAGAGAGAGAGAATTCTAAAATGTAATTTTACAAACAGAATCAGAGCCAATCCTAGCCCCTAAATGTGAAATCCCATTAAAGAGGTTACAATCGCTTTGGTGGTTTTGAAACTAAGGCTCCATCGTGACAGACAGAGCACAGCAAAAGCCAGTCAGCAGGAGCATCTCTAGACAAGGAATTCTGCAATGAATGGGCAAACAGGAACAAAAGCAGTGCTTTTCTTGTAGCCAAAGAGGAGAGGATGCCTGGGTGAGCCTGGATTTATGTCCATAAACTTGTTCACACTGCTATCAATTTTCTTCATGATAATGTTAATAGCAATGACTAAGATGCATATTCTTATAAAAAGATGTTCCTGGGAGGCCACAGCTTGACTGTGAAAATGTAATCATCTTGCTTGCTTATTCCAATGTCTCCCACAACTCCATACATGGATGGAGGAGAAGAAACAAGCAGGGTTGCTCTGCGAGACTTCCCTTTCCTGTTGTGGGTTTGGGGTCAAGTTGGTGGGGTAGTAAATGGAAATTTACTTCCAGTCTGGTCCCAGCAGGGTGTTCAGAAATGAAATACAAAATTCATTCATTCCCATCCCTGTTTCTTTTTAACTATATTTAGCATGTATGTCTGTGTTCGTGTGTGTGTGTGTGTGTGCAAATATGCACACACCATGATCAGATAACAGCTTGAAGAAGTCTGTTCTTAATTTCTACCATGTATGTCTTGAGGGTTGAATTCATGTCATCCAGTTTGGTGACAAGAGCCTTTACCTACTGAGCTACCTAGCCAGCCCTCTAGTAACCATTTCTTCTCAAGACTGACTGTATGCTTAGATCTCTATGGAAGAACTGGTGGCTCCAGGTGCATTTCCAGTCAACCGGTCACTTGGAAACAACCCCAATGGAAAGGAATTACAACAGCAAAATTCCCACTCACCCATTTATTGCTTAGGCAGCTTTACGACCAACTCTCTTGGCCATGGTCTCCATAGCTGTACCACCTACCTGTGAGTTTCCCCCAACCATACTCTCCTTCGTTTTTCCATCATGCCCAACCCTTAGGAGAGAATACTTTGTCAAACTGATCCAGTACACAGCTAACCCAGTTTGGTGGCCTCTGCCTTTTCCAGCTCAGCAATGGCAGCCAGACTTTGAACCCAAGGCACTGTCTCACAGGTGTCTGCAGTTGCCATAGTCTCTGTAGTAGTTGCTCCTTGAAGCTTCCAGCAGCTTAGCCAGAACACTGTTGTCTTCTGTGTTAACCTGTGTGAAAGCAATGGAGATACATTTCCTCCAGGGACCAGCTGCCCCCAGCCTGTTCTTCCTCCCGATGACTCAGCACAGGACCCCCATCATGTGACCACTAGCTAAGCCTTCTTGTTTTCCGCCAAGGTAGAGGAAGTATTGGCAGTCTTTTAGTGGGGGAGCCCCCATCCAGAGCATTTCTTCTTCACCCAGGCCAACAGCCTCTTCTTCTCTTGTCTGTGAACTGCACTGGGGATGAACTTTGGTAGCCTAAGCTGATTGAACTGGATTTTTGCAGGAGGCACTTTAGCCTATCAGAGAGGACAGCCCTTTACAGCTACAGCCAGATGCATGGAGCTGTTTGAAGTAGCCAGGGATGTCCCATTTTGGCTGGATATACTGCCCAGTGCCAAGATTCTTGGGCCTTTTCTCAAACAGAGAATTCACTGTTGGCATATTTCTCTTATTATTTTATTGGATTCTTATATCTCTACCTCCCTTCCAACCTCATTTTACCCTTATTCATTTCAACCCCCAACACTAGGTAGGAGAGAAAGAAGGTTAGAGGGGAAAGGGGGTGTTTCTATAGGCTATTTCCTGCTGATTAGGATCAATGGGTTTCTGGGGCAAATCCAATCTTCGTCATCAGAATATCCAGCTGTCCAGAAAACCAGCTATAGCAACCTCAATAGCAGGACATAGCAGCAGCAGCAGGGGCAGCAGCAGGAAAAGCAGCAGCCACTCCAAGCCCTCTTGGGGATCTCCTGTTTATACCCTCTCCTGAGTCCCCAACATTAAACTATTCATCTGGCAAAGATCACCGCTCCCCTCCCCAGAGCACCTAGAGACAATCACAGTTAATGGCTGTGGCCGACCTGCAGCAGCCCCACATCCCACACTTGAGAATTAAAACGAAAACCTATTCACATAAACGAATTGGGTTTTTTTAAGAAACCAAAACTCTAACTACAACTCACCATCTTTTGGGGCTCCTGGTCTTTCATAACAGAAAGGCTGGGGCCACCTTCCCCTGCATGACCTTCTTTTCTCTCTACTGGACAGAAAAGGAAAACCCCATTAGCCAATCTCCCCGCTGACTCACTTGGCGAGGAGCAGTAGCAGGACAGCTGTGGTCAGTGTGGAGCATGGAGGGACAAACTGCTGACACTTCAGCAACCTTAGCAGCAGGACCACCTCCTAGGACAGGTGATTCTATCAATCTATTAGAAGGCTCTAGAAAAGTGGACTAGAGATATCTCTCAGTTGTAGAGTGCTTGCCTGGTGTACACATAGCTGAGGCTTAATCCCAAACTTAAAAAAAAAACAAAAAATAAAACTGGGTGTGGTGGTGTACACCTGCAATCCCAGACTTGGGAGGAGGAAGCAGAAGAATCAGAAGTTCGAGGTCATCCTCAGCTACACAGTGAGTTCCGGGCCTGCCTGGGATACAGGAAACCGAGCCTTGTGTAGCAGGTAAGTAACAGATTTGAAAACAACAGCGCAGAATGCCTCAGGTAAGATCGCTGATACCAAAATCACATCCCTCTCCAACAACAGAGTCAGTGAAGAGACCTCTGGTTTCAGACTCTTTGATCTTAATCCAAATTGTCTGGGACATTGTCTAGATTCTACTTAAAGTTTTCAAAGCTACAAATCAAATTAGATCTGTCCTAACAGAAATGCAAATTATGGATGAAAGAGAGCCCCACCGACTGGCGGAGAGAACGATGGCGTGACTCTACCAGAAGGTGGCGGTGTTGTGTTTCCAAACGTCTCGAAGGTTGCCTGGAACTTGAAGCTGAGACTGAAAACTAGGTGAATTTAGTGTTTTTTGACATTTTCTACTCTTCCCTCATAGATGCCTTTTCTATTGAAGAGTGTAGTCCGGCTCTGCTGAGCATTTCACCCATAATAATACTTAAGACATAAACACTGGCAAGGATATTGGTCTTCGTATAAAAGACACCATGAGTCAACAATCATGCTACCCAGGCAAAATTTCCCACTGGAAGTTCTGCACAGGAAAGCAAAGGCCCTGGGGCCTTAAGGAATTTTGGTACACGGGACAAGAACTGTATTCATGAAACCAACATTCTAACTTATTAAGAACTAATAACGTACATAGAATTTACTAACGCATCATGAAAAAGAACAGAAATCATTCTCTACCATTCTCAGCTTTCCTAGACAGCAGGCAGCAATAATGACAGTCAGTGGCTGTTCTCTGTCTTTCTCTCTAAGAAGCAGAGGCTTGTTCAGTTGATTAAGCCCAAGTGACTGCGTGAGCACCACATATGCATTTTTCTGGCTGGGGAGAATCATGGAGGCCCCCACCACTGTCCCCCGCCCCCGCCTTGTGGAAACCGCATCACTGTGGTGGCGGGGGAGCGGCAGTGGCTGGGGGTGGGGGACGATGAGGGGGAGCGGGGGTGTTTAGCTTCCTATCGTTTTTCTGGGTTTACAGGTCAGAGGGCAGTAGTCAGTTCACACCTACCGCTCGCTCCTCTCCACCATCCCGATTTGAGATCCTTTTACTCATTTCTGAGGGCACAGGGGTTGATTCTGATGAGGGAGAAACGCGGCTACAAATGTAGCGGCTGACTCCACCTGTACTGCTTCACAGATGCCTGCCTTTCCATCTTTACTGGGCTTTAAGACAAGACATGCCAAGAAAACTGGCCACAGACAGACACTGTACTGTGGCTAAAATTAAAACTGCATGCCAGTCATGCATTTTTAACACGGGCGTTTATGGAAATTGACTCCTAGTGTTTAGACAGTCTTTTACTTCATTGGTTATTTATGATGCTTCGGGCATGGAAACATGAGCTAGACATGAAGGCCGGCAAAGGGAAGAGACTGACTACCAACAGCTTTGTCCTCTTGCAGATGAAAAGAAAACTCTTGCCTTTCTCCAAACTGCATTGCTCCCAAAAAACTTCAAAGGAATAAATTACCAGGACTCCAGTCATCTTTTTCCATAAATTTGAAAAGTGAATTGTTTAATGCCTTTAGTGGAGTTAAATAGTTCGGGGGTTGGGGGGAGATATTTGAATAAAGAGCAACCTAAACTTAATATGATGGATGTGCTTACAGATGGATTTTGTTTATTTATCAGTGATATTGCTAATAAAGTGGGTATCATGGAAATTAGCACAGCATTTGATTTGAGAAGTAGGAAAATAATAAGGATTTGAGAATCCCAGAAATAATGTCATCCCTAAATGTGTTCAGTTCCTCGGTGCTGACATAAATTTCTCTGGTTTGACCCAACAGAAGAATCGTTGTTTAAAGCCTACATGTGAGAATCACTGGGAGACATTAGAAATTTGCAGTAGATACCGTCATGGGAGTACGTTTCTAATAAAAGATCCCTCCATACAACGGTGAGTGGCTGTGCCCCAGCAGGGGTTGAGTCTCAGTAGAACAGAGGACCATCATTCATTCGATTGTCCATCTCCTCAATTAAGACTTCTGCTCTAAATGAGCCTCCAAGATGACTGGCAAGTCTGCTGTCTTCAGAGAAGTAGAAACATGCTTGGCTCTGGGTGGAGACAATACTCCTCACTTCACATTTGAGATCATATCTAGGAATATTGTAAGCACACTAAAGGTACCTGGAGTACATCAGAAAACTGGAATCTTTTGGCAGGAACTAATGGGACGACCCACTCGGTGTTTCCGGAGGAAGTTCCATGAGTCACACATCACCATTCTTGGGTGTAAAGAAACCATTCCAAGTTCTGTTTTAGCAAAGTCTAATCATGGTGTGGCCCGGGTAAGTAAAATGTAACAAAGGAGACATCAGGACCACCCCATTGGACAGGCTTCCCTCTAGCCAGGGACACTAAGGATATTGGAAGACTCCCAGGAGATTTGCTAATAAGTGCCAACTTTATTAGCCCAGATGGACAGATTCTAGGCCTTGCTGACTCCTACCTTTCCCTGAATCTGTTCTTGTAAATTTGAGCCTGGGACCCTGCACTAAGCTGGCAAGAATTTGATAAGAAGAGGTGACATGGCTAATGGCATCTACAGGAGCTGTCACATCCTCTGACACAGTTCTGAGTGTATTCCTGTCACATAGACTCACTAGGCTAGCCTGACAGGCAGGGTTACTGTCATGACAGATATTTCAAATACTGCACATATTTGCTATGTAAGACCTCTGATACGTTAAACAATCAAAAAGGCTGAGGCTGTGTTTAGTAATGGAGTGCTTAGCACGTACAGACCTCAGTTCCATCCTAGCACTACAGAACTACACACACACACACACACACACACACACACACACACACACACACACATCATTGCCAGCTGTTTCCGCACACATGCCCACATTTACACATGAAGCAAAAACCCTTTTTGTTGTTATTGTTTCTTGTTTTCAAGACATGGTTTTTCTGTGTAGTCCTAGATGACCTGAACTTGCTCTATGGACCAGGCTGGCCTTGAACTCACAGATCTGCCAGTCTTTGCTCCCCCAAGCACTGGGATTAAAGACCAGTCACCATGGGCTAGCTGAGCAAAACCCATTTTTGAAGGCACACTATAATCACATACTTAGACTTGGTGCCGACTACCTTTGGCTCCGTGTACTAACACAAATAACTGGTTGTTTTCATAAAACAAAGTTACAATTGTTTCTTATGATATATGAGTGTCCATTTCAAATTATATGCATTTTTATGTACCTCAATTTAAAAGGTAGGTTGATTTTCTGTATGGGGCCAATAAACTAAGGGTCAAGCCCTGCCACCTACTGTTCTTTACTACCTATGATCTACAAATGGTTTGTATACTTTTAAGTCATTGAAAAAAAAACCTTCAGCTGGAGAGATGGCTCAACGGTTAAGAGAGCACTGTCTGCTCTTCCAAAGGTCCTGAGCTCAATTCCCAGCAATCACGTGGTGGCTCACAACCACGTCCAGTGGGATCTGATGCCCTCTTCTGGTGTGCAGATGCACATGCAGATCGAGCACACATATACATAAAATAAATCCTCAAATTTGTTAAAAAAGAAAAAAAGGGAAAAAAAACTTCAATGAGAGTCGGGCACGTAGTTCAGCTGGTACAATACTTGCTTGGCATGCATGAGTCTCTTGATTTGATCCCCAGAAGCACAGAAATCAGGCCTGCCCATTTATGCCTATGATCACAGCACTCAGAAGGGAGAAACAGGAGGATCAGAAGTTCAAGGCCGTCCTCGCCTACATAGTGAATTCCTGGACTGTTTGAAACCCTGCCGCAATCTAATAAACAAAACTCAAAAGAAAAATAGTAGTTTATGGTATTTGAAAATGTGACAAGTGTGTTGAAGCACAATCACATCCATTCATTTCCACATCGCCTATGGCTGTGGCTGAGGTGCCACAATGCCCTTGGGTAGCATCACAAGCCTAAAATATCGATAGTACTGTTCTGTTGATGTATATGTAAATATTTGTGTTTATACCTGGCCCTTTACAAAAGATGTTAGCTCAGCCTCGTTCTAGATCAAAGGACAAAAGATATAGGTCAATCAAATACAGTATTGTTTTATTCGCTTGGTTTCTTGTGAGATCTGTTGGTCACATCGCTTTTGGGTCAGATAGTCCAGGGCTTGTCCTCAAACTTACCGGGCTCTTTTGGGGTTCTATTATTGTGGTGCGGTATTGCCACATAACATCCCTGTGCTCTTGCCACTGTATAATTTTGAGATCTTTCCACCGATTTTGTATCAAACTCAGACATAAGCACACCAGGCACTCTGCCAGGGAGCAACATCTGCAGCTGGAACATGACTCCTGTCGGACACAGGTTGGAGAACAGGGGAACCTGTAGGAAACCCTTTGGCAAATGTGTGTTCTGTGTAGTGAAACATCACGTTATACTGATGTGGAATTCCTGGTGTCCTGATGGAATTGTGGGAAGACAGCTTAGGAGTTACACTCTGATTATTTTAGGGCAAAAGCATTGAATATCTGCAACTTTTTTTTTTTTTTTTTTTTTTTTACAAATGATTCATTTCATTCTTTCGATATTTCTATAGGGCTGAAAACTTTCAAATAGAAAAAAAAATTGGAGGAAATAAATATAAGCCTAAAATCAATAATACTTTGCAAAGAAGTCCTCAGTGAGAATGTAATGGCTGGTCGATCCGCACCGCACGCATGCATGCGTGCATGCACGCACGCACGCACGCACGCACGCACGCTGAGGGTCAGTCAGCTAATCCAGGCAGCTTGATGTTTGCAGAGAAAACCTCCGTGGCAGTCACACTTCAGAGCTTGTCATCTGTCAGCCACATCTCCCATCTTTGTGGCTTTTTCTAAATTTTCCTTTCTGTTTTTCCTGAGCTGATTCCAGATTGTGAGAGGTTTACCAAAGATTTACTTGGTATCGGATCTCCACATTTAAAGTGAATATGATAGTCAGTGTTTAGCCTGTCTGTCAAGAAGTAGTTTTCAAAATACCTCCCATGTAAATATATTTTGGGGGTTTTCTTTCTTTTTTTTTTTTCTAGTGGGGCCTTGAAATCTATCATTAACTTCCACTTTACCTTTGAAAATTAATTGTGGGGCCGAGGAGAGGCCTCAGCTGGTAAAATGCTTGCTGAACAACCATGAGATCTGAGCTTGATTCCACCACCCATAGTAAGAGCAGGGGCTGGGATCCTTAACTTATATTTAAACTCTGAGACCCAAAAGATCCTGGAGTTCATTTCCAGCCAGCCTTTTCCTAATCAGACAGCCTCGCTAATCAGAGAGCCCTATGTTCCAGTGAAAATAAATGTCCCAGAAGACAAAATAAATAATTGACTCCCATAGAACGACACCCCAAAGTGACCCTGATCAGGCCTCCACACATTCGCATGCACACTAACCCACATACGCTATCCGAAAGAATCTTAATTCTTTAAGATGCATTATCTCTTTAATCAGAATAAACTCAATGCACCAGTGTGCCTGTATTTTTTTGTCTGTGGGCGGTAGTTTTGTGGTGCAGGCACAAGCTGGACTCTAGTTGTCTCCAAAGGCTGCTTGTAGGTCAGCAAGGGCTGTTAACTCAGTTTAGAAGCACAGCAGGCAGACAGGGAAGAAGTCCGATGCCAGCTCTGCGATCAGTCAAGGTCATTATGAGTCTGAGACGCCTCCCTGTCAGGTTGGCTCATTGTAGTATAAAATCTAAGGCATCACATCAGCTCTGTCTGATTGTCAAGGAGAGATTTTGCAGACTCGTAGCTTCTCAAGGGAAACAAAATGGCAACCGTTTCATTAATAGAGTCAATGGTATCTTCAAAGCAAAAAATAAAGGCAGATTAGAAACAAATTATTCTTTAACCATGGGCTGTTATTTAAAACAACTCTTAAATTGAGACAGAGCAAAGTCACTTTTAATTGATGTAAAAAAAAAATTAAACCTGTTTCTAAAAATAAAAACTGGAAGTGCTTGGTTGTACAAGTTTGTTCCAGGAACCTGAGTTATAATATACGCATGTTTTATGGAACTTGGAGATTAAAACATTTTAGTAGACATCGTGTTTGGCTTCTATTGAATCATTCCATGAAGCTGAAATAGAATTATAGGGGGGAAGGAGGATCGCCACTGGCAAGTGAAACAATAGACGTTGCCAATAACCTTTAAAAACACATGCTACACATGTCCTCTCACACTCCCCTTCCCATTTTTATTGGCTGTGTTCACACAGACAGGGGTTCTCTCTGCTAGGCAGGCACCGAAGCCCTGACTGAACAGCTAAAACTAAGGGCAAGACCCACCCCTGAGTGGAGGAAAGGGAGAGCGTTGAGCCATCCGTGAACCTTGTGCTCCCGACTGCCGCTGGAGGCCGGCCTCAATCTAGCACCAGCCCCTGCCTCCAAAGACATTAAGGTCTGATTAATTTGATGAGATTTGTAAGACTTTTGGCAAAAGAAGCCCTGAAAGTTCAACCATCAGACATTCTGTATTTTATATCTTTTCCTCTTGGTAATTTCTTTTTATTTCCCAGCCATTCTATCATTCATGCTGATATGTTAAGATGGGGCCCCGCTGCCTCTGTAAAGGGGAAACTTAATTTTAAGAATCCCAGGAAGAACGAAAGAGTGCCTTAAAAGCGAAGCTCAGAAATTTGTACTGAGCTTCAAAATGGGCTCACACATGTGGTGGTGTGTGGTAGGGGTTGATTCTGGATGCGAGAGTAGAAGTGATGGTATTTATATAATGGTCAGTGTCTAGATGGCTCCCTTGTACCCACTCACCTACTACCCATAAGATGTGAAGATTCTAGAGCAGGAGTAAAGAAAGGGGCCACTTTGAGATTTTAATAGAGGGAGAGCTAGTGTTGTGGCCCCTGTGAGAAGTTCTAAAACATTTCTCCCTCTGGTCCAAAAACTCTGAGAAAGAGAAGGCTGAGCGATGTGAGAGGATAGGGCATCGGGGAACTTCCTGTCTACAGGGCTGAGAAGAGATGATCTTCCATGGTTCCTCATACTAGCCGGAAGTGGGCTCCACAAAAATAGGGGCCCAGGCAGGTAGGTGTTTGGGAACAGAGTATGCAACTGACCTAGGGAGCCCCAGGTCAGAGGCTCTGAATAAGCATGAAAAGAGCTAAACTGTCCTTGCCGAAGAGACCAACTGTCCCCACAGTGAACGTGTGGAGAGGACAGACAGTGTCAGGGCAAGGGAGAAAATGCCGCTGAGTTCCAGAAATTCAGCAGGAACTGCATCTCCAGTTGAGTGATGGCCTGTGGTGAGCGGGTTGGAGGAATAGGCGGCAAGTCACAGGCTATGCGAGCCAGCGGCAGAGCATTTGCATGCCAGAGGTTTCTCGCCGATGCCAACATTACACACAGAATCCCCATAGCCCCAACCGAGCCTACAGAGGTGGGAGAAGGGGAGGACAAGAGAGAGAGGAGAGGCCAGGAAGAGACTCGTACTCCTAAGCAGACAGCTCAAGCTAAATGCAGCAGCTGGTTCTCCACCAGGAAGATGCACCTCTTCAGTCATTTCCTGGTTGGCACAGCTAGATGAGGGCTGCTGGCATCCTGTGGGAAGTGGCCACGGCTGCTGTCCAGGTCATCACTCACCACGAAGAATCATCTAACCCCAGTCGTGAACAGTGAATCGTAGCGACACTGAGAAACCCCGAACCAAATGGTCGATTTATTATTAACAGCCAAACTGTTTTAAAAATAAAGTTAGGCCTGTGTAGAGGCGCACATCTGTCGTCCCAGTACTGAGGAGGCCAAGATGGGAAGACCACGTGTTGGAAGCTTGTGGGGACTATAGAGCAAGCCTGACTCTGGGGGAAAAAATCAAAAGGTGTTTGTGAACGGTTGAGTGTTTGTAATAATTACACATATGCAAATATGGAAATGACAATTTATTGCTGAGAGAAAGGAGAAAATGAGGAGTGGGCATACAATGGCAGGGCAGAGCTCTGGGAAACATCACAGTACAAAGTGGAGTAAAGTGTAGAACCAGCAAACACCCAAAAAGTGTGAAATTAAAACTGTGTGGCTGTGTGGTATCTCACACAGACATAACTGAAGATGGAGAAGAGAAGAGTCGCTCAAGAGGGAGAGAACAAAAGGCTGGGGAGACCGCTTGCTCTGTAAAGAGCTTGCCACGCAAGCATGAAAATATGGTTTCAAATCCCCAGTGCCCACGCAGGATGCCTGTGACCTCAGGGTGCAGGAGGAACAGGTAAGATCTTTGGGGTTCACTGGCAAGTCCCAGGTTCAGTGAGAGATTCTGTCTCAAAAAACAAGATGGAGAAAGATTGAGGAAGGCACCCCCTGTTGACCTCCAGCCCCCACAAGCACAAACACGCATGTACACACGTACATTGCATCAGCCAATGGTATGCAATGGGCCAGATCTCACAGAATAATAATTTTGAAAAAGTAGATCTATGAAGTTCAAAGTGAACTTCCCTGGGTCTGGGTGCAGGAAAGATGGGAACCAGACAGACACAGAGGATGATTATCGCCAGCAACTGTCATGCGCCTTCACTGAACATGGTGGAAGAAGGGACGCCCCACAGGAGGTGTGTGGGCTCTGTTGAAAATTGCAGAGAATCTCTGAAAATAAAACCGTGATGTTCCCAAGGAGGAGGCAAACCCATCTGATGAAACTGAGAGGGAAGAGAAACCAGAAAACAAAGATTCTCAATTATGAAAGCATAGGCAGGGTCGACTGTAATGAAGAATTTCAGGCACGCAGCCATATGCCACACCAACAGGTGAGGACCACAAACGAAGCAATACGTAACCGAACTGCCACTGA
>NC_046160.1:85429730-85458182 GCF_011064425.1 Rattus rattus
TGGAGATTAAAAATGATTTTTTTAGTGGTACATGTGTCGGCTTTTATTTGAACAGGAGTCCAGCATGAAAGCTGAACAGAATTATAGGGGAAAAGGGAGATCGCCACTGGCAGTGAAACAGCTAGACGTTGCCAATAACCTTTAAAACACATACACATGTCCTTCACACTCCCTTCCCATTTTTATTGGCTGTGTTCACACAGACAGGGGTTCTCTGCCAGGGGTACCTCGAAGCCCTGACTCCTGAACAGCTAGAACTGCCTAAGGGCAAGACCCACTCCTGAGTGGAGGAAAGGGAGAGCGTTGAGCCATCCGTGAACCTTGTGCTCCCGACTGCCGCTGGAGGCCGGCCGAGATCTAGCACCAGCCCCTGCCTCCAAAGACATTAAGGTCTGATTAATTTGATGAGATTTGTAAGACTTTGGCAAAAAAGAAGCCTGAAAGTTCAACCATCAGACATTCTGTATTTTATATCTTTTCCTCTTGGTAATTTCTTTTTATTTCCCAGCCATTCTATCATTCACGCTGATATGTTAAGATGGGGCCCCGCTGCCTCTGTAAAGGGGAAACTTAATTTTAAGAATCCCAGGAAGAACGAAAGAGTGTTCTAAAAGCGAAGCTCAGAAATTTGTACTGAGCTTCAAAATGGGTTCTTACACATGTGGTGGTGTGGTGGTAGGGGTTGATTCTGGATGCCAGGAGTAAAAGAATATGAAGTCAGGATATGGTATTTATATAATAAGGTCAGTGTCTAGATGGCTCCCTTGTACTCACTATCTACTACCCAAAAAATAAGAGTGAAGATTCAAGAGCAGGAGTAAGAAAGGACTATGAGATTTAATAGAGGTAGAGCGAGTGTTGTGGCCCCTGTGAGAAGTTCTAAACATTTCTCCCTCTTGGTCCAAAACTCTGAGAAAGAGAAGGCTGAGCGATGTGAGAGGATAGGGCATCGGGGAACTTCCTGTCTACAGGGCTGAGAAGAGATGATCTTCCATGGTTCCTCATACTAGCCGGAAGTGGGCTCCACAAAAATAGGGGCCCAGGCAGGTGTTTGGGAACAGTATATGCAACTGACCTAGGGAGCCTCCAAGGTCAGAGGTTTGAATAAGCATGAAAAGAGCTAAACTGTCCTTGCCGAAGAGACCAACTGTCCCCACAGTGAACGTGTGGAGAGGACAGACAGTGTCAGGGCAAGGGAGAAAATGCCGCTGAGTTCCAGAAATTCAGCAGGAACTGCATCTCCAGTTGAGTGATGGTCTGTGGTGAGCGGGTTGGAGGAATAGGCGGCAAGTCACAGGCTATGTGAGCCAGCAGCAGAGCATTTGCATGCCAGAGGTTTCTCGCCGATGCCAAGATTACACACAGAATCCCCATAGCCCCAACCGAGCCTACAGAGGTGGGAGAAGGGGAGGACAAGAGAGAGAGGAGAGGCCAGGAAGAGACTCATACTCCTAAGCAGACAGCTCAAGCTAAATGCAGCAGCTGGTTCTCCACCAGGAAGATGCACCTCTTCAGTCATTTCCTGGTTGGCACAGCTAGATGAGGGCTGCTGGCATTCTGTGGGAACAGGCCAAGGCTGCTGTCCAGGTCATCACTCACCACAAAGAATCATCTAACCCCAATCGTGAACAGTGAATAGTAGCGACACTGAGAAACCCCAAACCAAATGGTCGATTTATTATTAACAGCCAAACTGTTTTAAAAATAAAGTTATGCCTGTGTAGAGGCCCACATCTGTCGTCCCAGTACTGAGGAGGCCAAGATGGGAAGACCACGTGTTGGAAGCCTGTGGGGACTATAGAGCAAGCCTGACTCTGGGGGGAAAAAATCAAAAGGTGTTTATGAACGGTTGAGTGTTTGTAATAATTATACACATGCAAATATGGAAATGACAATTCATTGCTGAGAGAAAGGAGAAAATGAGGAGTGGGCATACAATGGCAGGGCAGAGCTCTGGGAAACATCACAGTACAAAGTGGAGTAAAGTGTAGAAACAGCAAACACCCAAAAAGTGTGAAATTAAAACTGTGTGTCTGTGTGGTATCTCACACAGACATAACTGAAGATGGAGAAGAGACGAGTGGCTCAAGAGGGAGAGAACAAGAGGCCGGGGAGACCGCTTGCTCTGTAAAGAGCTTGCAAGCATGAAAGTATGATTTCAAATCCCCAGTGCCCACGTAGGATGCCTGTGACCTCAGGGTGCAGGAGGAACAGGTAAGATCTTTGGGGTTCACTGGCAAGTCCCAGGTTCAGTGAGAGATTCTGTCTCAAAAAACAAGATGGAGAAAGATTGAGGAAGGCACCCCCTGTTGACCTCCAGCCCCCACAAGCACAAACACGCATGTACACACGTACATTGCATCAGCCAATGGTATGCAATGGGCCAGATTCACAGAATAATAATTTGAAAAGTAGATCTATGAAGTTCCAAAGTGAACTTCCCTGGGTCTGGGGTGCAGGAAAGATGGGAACCAGACAGCACAGAGGATGATTATCGTCAGCAGCCGTCATGCCGCCTTCACTGAACATGGTGGGAAGAAGGGACGCCCCACAGGAGGTGTGTGGGCTCTGTTGAAAATTGCAGAGAATCTTTTTTTTTTTTTCTGAAAATAAAACCGTGATGTTCCCAAGGAGGAGGCAAACCCATCTGATGAAACTGAGAGGGAAGAGAAACCAGAAAACAAAGATTCTCAATTATGAAAGCATAGGCAGGGTCGATCAATGAAGAAACTTGGTGGGCACGTGTGCCATATGCCGCACCGGTGAAGTGAGGACCACAAAACTCTAAAGATGGCAGCAGCGTACAGTGTGACAGTTCCACAGCAGTTCTGAGCTGACGCCATTGGAGAACACCAGCAGCTAGCGAGGCAGGCATGAGGTTCTGATCTGGGCAGGTTCTGTAAGGAGGACCTCCCTCAGGGTCACTTGGAGAGTCCTCCTCAGAAGCATCCCCACATGCTGGAGGATGGCCTCCCAGAGCCTGTCTGCACATGACTGATGCTTGTCCCCACCAGAGGTTTCAGAGGGAGCTCTGCAGGGGTGTGCAGCCTCCTTAGCAACCACCAGATGAAACCAGAAGTCTGTCAGGCAGGCAGTGAAAATGTAAGGCAACATAGAGAATGAAAACCCTGCCACCACAGATCTGTAGCTACAGAGATTGATACTGAAGAGGTCAGAAGTCAACTACTATGTCCTGTGTGGAAAGGGTGCTGACAGCGGGCCTCAGACAGACACAGAGCGCGTCTATGGGAGGGTTATAATTTCTGTAAGGCTGTGTTCCTCTGAACAATGGTCCAGCAACACTTGCCATTTCTCTGACACCAAATATGAACATCTCTGAAGATCAATTATGTCACTTAGTGCTCCCTCCCCACGGGAGTTTAAAGTACCTCCTTCACCATCCATAGTGGGCTTGAAGTAAAGAAATGCAGCCACTTTGGGTTTTAAAAGGTGTGGCTGTGATGGGAAGGGCGGTCCTCACCCACAGCTGGAGCTGCCGAGAACCAGCCTCCTTTTTATCCCACACCTGTATCCTGCCATCTGACGTGTGAGACGGTGACACGAACAATGAGACAGAGCTGTGTAAGAAGTCGTACGATTCATGACTTGCCAATTTCCTGTAAGCTTTTTAAAAAGTCATTCTTAGAGTAAAATTATGCATCTAAGATGCATATCACTCCTGTGAGTAGACTCGGTTTTACTCTCTGTAAAGTAAGGCCGTGAAGATCTAGCAATAGGAAAGCTGTGGCCAATGGGTCTGATCTGTCCCTGGGCACATTTAGGCATGCGTACTGTGTGTGCACTGCTGTCTGCTCCCCTCCCCCATCTCTGTCTCTGTCTCTGTCTCTCTGTCCCTCCTGTCTCTCTCTCTCTCTCTCTCTCTCTCTCTCTCTCACACACACACACACACACACACACACACACACACACACACACACACACACACACACACACACACACACACAGTGCCTGGCTACTTAAGGCATATTAATTACCGCTAAAAGTCCATATGAGCTCTAAGCTTTCTTTCAGGTCTAATGAAATATGAAATAAATTAACTACGAAAACACAGACTCAGGCAGATGGCAAATGTTGCAGGACAGGCAGGACGGGCATAAAAGCTCTTGGTCTCAGGTACCAGAAACCAGGTCAGAGAGGACGAACTTGACACACCGAGTCCTTTATTAAACAGCCCGAGTCCCTTGGCTGCTCCCATATGGCTGATGAGTTTGCTTCCTTTTGTTGCGTTGTAGTGGGTTTCAGCACCCTTGCTCCTGCTTTTCTTATGAAACCAAACGTTCTTCACAGAACACCCATTGCTTTTATAGCTGCTACCCCATGGCCAATAATCATGGGGTTCTTTCCTGAATAACAATGTACATGACGGAAAAATGGAGACCTAGTCATTCTTGTCTGAACAGAGACCAAAATCTGCAGTGAGGAAGCCTGGAGCCCATTCCTCTCAGCCACTTCATCCTGACAGGACCATGAGTAGCTGGCATTCCACCCCACCCTGGGGAACCTCGTACAGACCCCACGCTGTCTACACACCTAGACCTAGCATCCATTCCCGTTGACAGAACGTGCATGGCCTTCTCTTTGACTGAAGTCTATCTTATCTCGTGCTTCTGTTGAGCCTTTCTTGCACGAAACTATTTGCTGTTCTGGTATGGTGAAGACAGATCAATCATCCAGTTTGCTCAAAGAGAAAAGGTCTGCTTGGTGGCTGTGGGCTGGACCAGACATTCTCTAAAGATTTCTCCCGAAAGAGGAACACTCCTCCATTGTTGGTGGGATTGCAGACTGGTACAACCATTCTGGAAATCAGTCTGGAGGTTCCTCAGAAAATTGGACATTGAACTGCCTGAGGATCCAGCTATACCTCTCTTGGGCATATACCCAAAAGATGCCCCAACATATAAAAAAGACACGTGCTCCACTATGTTCATCGCAGCCTTATTTATAATAGCCAGAAGCTGGAAAGAACCCAGATGCCCTTCAACAGAGGAATGGATACAGAAAATGTGGTACATCTACACAATGGAATATTACTCAGCTATCAAAACAACGACTTTTTATGAAATTGTAGGCAAATGGTTGGAACTGGAAAATATCATCCTGAGGAGCTAACCCAATCACAGAAAGACATACATGGTATGCACTCATTGATAAGTGGCTATTAGCCCAAAATGCCTGAATTACCCTAGAACAAATGAAACTCAAGACGGATGATCAAAATGTGAATGCTTCACTCCTTCTTTAAAAGGGGAACAAGAATACCCTTGGCAGGGAGGAGAGAGGCAAAGATTAAAACAGAGACTGAAGGGACACCCATTCAGAGCCTGCCCCACATGTGGCCCATATATATACAGCCACCCAATTAGATAAGATGGATGAAGCAAAGAAGTGCAGAAGTGTAGATTGCTCCTGAGAGACACAGCCAGAATACAGCAAATACAGAGGCGAATGTCAGCAGCAAACCACTGAACTGAGAATAGGACCCCGTTGAAGGAATCAGAGAAAGAACTGGAAGAGCTTGAAGGGCTCGAGACCCCATATGTACAACAATGCCAAGCAACCAGAGCTTCCAGGGACTAAGCCACTACCTAAAAGACTATACATGGACTGACCCTGGACTCTGACCTCATAGGTAGCAATGAATATCCTAGTAAGAGCACCAGTGGAAGGGGAAGCCCTGGGTCCTGCTAAGACTGAACCCCAGTGAACTAGACTTTGGGGGAGGCGGCAATGGGGGGGTGGGGAGGGAACACCCATAAGGAAGGGGAGGGGGAGGGGATGTTTGCCCGGAAACCGGGAAAGGGAATAACACTCGAAATGTATATAAGAAATATTCAAGTTAATAAAAAAATGAGCCACACATAATATGTTAATGTAATCTTCAAGTAAGCTTTATTAGTTTATTATGTTATTATTTATTTATTACATTATTAGCTTTGTTCCTAATTTTATAATAGCAAGCCGAGCAACAATTGAAGAAAAAAAAAAAAAAAAAAGATTTCTCCTACCTCTGTTTTTTTTTTTCCTTCAAAGTTTGATTCATTAAAGGACTGTGCCTCACGATATCACATAAATAAAAATTATTACTTAAAAACAAATACAATTGGTCTACAAACACGTTAATCAATCCTCCTCCAGCAGAAACAAGGAATCGTTGAGGATCTATACAGGGAGCCTCCAATTCTAGAGATCAAAGAAGATGTCGAGGTAACTTAGGGCTGGAACAGTGACGCCCTTTGAGAATTATGTTCAGGTGATGAACTAAGCTCTGGAGGGCCCGGGCCCGGGTTACTTGGAATGATTAATGACTGAGAGCTATCTACAAGAAATCTGCTTGGCAACAGAGTAAGGAAGAACTCACGACTTGAAAAGCACTTAGAATTCGCTGTGAAAGCTACAAAGGGAAATAGAAAAATCTCTGATCACAGTACAGGTTCTGAAGTGCATCCGAGCTGTCACTGGGCAGGCATTCACACAATCAGGATGATGGATGCCCTCTACTCATTCCATTTATCTGAAAATTAGTTTCTTTTCCCCTCTATGAGGTACATCTGGTTGGGCAGTATGCTAGCTAGCATTCCAGCCTGGCACTCCTAACTGGTCAACTGTACAGCGGAGTGGCTAACCTGGTGGCAGTATGTCAAGAGATTGAGATGAGGGCCTGGAGAGATGACTCAGCAGTTAGGACCACTTGCTGCCCTGGCCGATGACCTAGTTTGGGTTTCCGGCACCCACATAATGGTACAAATATGGCTGCAACTACGTTCCAGGGAATCAGAAACCCTCTTCCGGGCTCAGTCTGGCACTTTACCCACGTTACCTTTCCATACAGAAAGACACAATGCCTATACACATCAAAGAAAAATAAATAAACTGACATTTTTAAAGATCGAAATAAAAAGGGACAAAAAGGAAGGAGAGGGAAAGAGGAGGAGAAAAGGAGAAAGCGAGGAAGGAAAGAAGAGGATGGGAGAAACGCAGGAACAAAGAACTTTTCTGAGCAGATGTGTTATGGAAACGGGGAGGGGGGGCAGTGGCTCACACCCGGCAGCTCAGAGAGGCTCAACTAGCAAGCGCGTTGGAAAGAAGTCTTACTACCTCACACATCCGCACAGAGCCAGGCCCGGAGCCTTCCCACAGTCCCAGGCTGTTTTGCTAGAGAAAATACTTGTTGGGTGTGGCTTCCAAAGGAAACCCTGGCTGGCATATCCATTGTGTGGCCCACGGGCTGCATGCCCCCCTTATAGCTATGAATGCAGCCCAAAACAAAATTGTAAACCGCAAACATTCTGAAGCTTTTGTCTTTAACTGGTTGCATGAACTCTGTAGACAACAGTGTTGTGTCAAAATGTAACCTTATCTCCACCTGCTAGACCGCTAAGACACTTCCTCAGAGCAAAACTTACCATAGTTCCCGTCTGCATCCAACTCCACAAAGAACGGCAAGATCAGTAAATTGATAAACTAGATACACTAGAATGCTACTTTACACTTCTGATGTTCTAGCCGTGGAGACAGAAGAAGAATCAAATCTAACGTATATGCCCATATTATAATAGAAAATGCAGATAGTCGAGGGTGGGGGTAGGGCAATGAGTAATTGTAGATGAACTTGTGTCATCCGATCTCCAGCCTGAGTGACACACTGATGGGAGAAAGACTCTGGGGAGACTGCAAAGTCAAGGGCAGAGCACATACTAAATCTGTTTTGGTACCTGCAATCCGTTAGTTGTCCAGACAGAACACACAAAACCAACAGGGCTCCACGTGGAGAGGTTTAATGAGAGAAGAAGAATAGAAGGCCGGTCACGGGCACGTAGAGGGAAGTGGGGGGGAGGGGAATAGGGAGAGAAGGGACGAAGGGGAAGAGAGCATGAAAGCAGAGAATTGAAGAACAAAAAGAGAATGAGGAGTGGGCAAGCAGCTCCTTATATAGTGTCCGGCACAGCTGGCTGTTGCCAGGCAACTGTGGGGCGGAGCATACCTGGCTGTTGTCAGCTGTGGGGGGTGGGGGGTGGAGCTTAGACAGAATACCAACATGTAGAGCTAAAGAGAATTATGGGAGTAACTATCATATTAAGGTTAGAGAAAAAGGAGAAGGTTTGGAGAGAAAATGATCAATAGCTGGAGCCCAGTGAAACACCAGCAGGTAAGAGAAAAAGAACAGCCAGTAAAAGCAGACCACTGAGAGCGATGGGAGGAGCCTGGAGATTGCTTGACCCAGGACAGAAAGGTTTCAAGCTGGAAAACACACTGGAAAGCTAATCACCGGAGGTTCTAACTTAGCTCTTAGCGCTTAGCCCTTAAAAAGCTATTAGCAAGTATATCAAGCAATGGAAGTCCGGAACGTTTTAGGATCAATGTCACTTTGGAGTGTATATGGTGGCTCTCTAAAAAGATGTACAGGCTGGAAAGGTGGCTGGCTCAGTTAGTCGAGCGTTTGCCAAGCATACACCGTGCCTTGGGTTTGATTCCGCAGCATAGCGTAAACCAGGCAAAGTGGCACAGGCCTATTAACTCCTCAGGCTAGGGAATCAGGTTAACCTAAGACGTATAGCAAGTTCCACCCCAGCATGGACTAGGGACTATGTTTGAAACAAAACAAAGAAAGAAAAGACATATGCTGAAAGACAAGTGGCTTTTGTACTTCAAAATCCTAAACTACACACATACCTGGATTCCAAATGTTGGTATTGCTTCTTCCCATGTGGTTATTTAAACTCGAAGTCCTAAAATAAGAAGCTTGCAGGTAATAAGTGACTAGTGGGGCTTTATTATCCCCAAATCACTTTTGTAACACAGAGGTTCAGAGACCTTGATAAATCTGCTCCTACATTAAGACTCGCAGCATTGAGAACTCGCCCCATGAGAAAGAGCAAATATTCTCAGTCACCAGCTGAAGTCACCATGGGCCAGGCAAAAGCATCAACCACCCACAGGAGTTGATCAGCAGTTTTGAAACCATGTTATTTGGGGCCAATTTTAACACAAGTTTTATGCACTGAATAAAATTTCATCAGCAAAGGAACTTTAATCAGGACGTTTGGCTCCTAGTAACCCCAAAACTGCACCTGATAGGATCAGATGATCAACACCTTTGAAATGAAGTGCTCATTTGTATAAGTCCTCTTCAGTAAACATCTCTGAGCAATGCTCATTTGCATAAGCCTTCCTCTGTAAACTTGTCAGAGATTTGCAAGATCCTCATTTAAACATACGTGGAATCGTGGAATCGTGGAATCCGTGTCAAACGTGTAAAACACAGTCTGTAATTCCTACCATTAATGGAAGACTTTTAAAGTGAAAACCTTATTTGTATGCCACACTGTTTTAAATACATGTAACTTAAATTCGGATCGAATGCACTCATCTATTGAATAACGCCACTTTTTATGTCGAAGGCCTAAAAAGGCTTTAACACTTAACGTTTGATTACTGTAACCAAGCACATAGTTATTGTACAATCTCAAAAACTAGCTTTATACAAATATGAGCTGTATTTTCTTTCATCGAAATGCCAGTCGTTCAGTCTATCTCGCCATTTGACTCCCTGAAGGAACCCATTCTGCCGTACTGTGAGCAGTTTCACTCGGACCGTTGACTCAATCGTGTGCTTTAAGCGGAAGGCGTGTATTATTCTGTTCTAAATCGAGATGGTGGGTCTCTGAGAAAGTACAAAGAGCAACTTGAATTGTGAGCAAGACAGAGATTAAATCAGACAAGGAATGAACAAATTTGGCTGCTTCCAGACCAATTCTTTGTCTCCGAGAGCACAGATAGGCTGTCTCTGTAATAACCCGCTCTCCCTGGGTGATAGAATTGTGTTGTCTGGATTTTTTTTTTAAAGGAGGTCCTTGCTTTATCATTTATATTTGGAGCAACTACTAAGACAGCAATAAATCTTAAAATATCTCCAGCTAGCAGTATCTAGTTACCGCAAAATTACATGATCCAAAAATAGATAATAAAATGCGCTGTGGATCAACACCCTCAGGTTAACGCAGTTAACATTGCCTGCAAATAGAGTATCTACATGGTCTGAGCCCAGCTGCCTGCAGTCCACAGTCTGAGAAAGCAGGGGCAGCTCTTTAAAGTTGGAAAAACGTTTCCTTTGGAGGTCTTAGGGAAGGCTTCTACCACAGCATCTGAGACAGCAGGAGGAACCGACGTTTCATTCACGTTCCAGTTATACAAACGCCAGATCCCTATTGCTAAGACGGCACACAACAGCCAAATGGGCTTGAACAATAGAAAGAGCGTGGTGCAGGCAGTCTGCCTGGAGGCTTTAAAGCCACTGTCGAATTTTCTCTAAGGTCCTGCCAACGACATGCAGCCTGCCTGCTTTCACCCTGTTCTCCATGTGGCTTCTTCCCCTGCCCTGTTTCAACCACTTGTCTATAGAAATGAGAGACGGAAATCATTTGTAACATGCTTTGTGCAAGCAAGATGGGAATAACAATGTGTAATAAAGAACTCCGTTCAGCCTTAGCAGGGGACGAACGGATGGACTAGACCACCCAGAGGTAAGAGGGTTCAGTTCCAAGAAGCAATTATCTTCTTTTTCTGTTCTATATTTCAGCATTAAAAAAAATTTTTAAAAAAAAAATGAAGAAAAATTAAGATAAAGGAAATTCCCTCATACCTCTCATAAATATAAAAAGTATGTTTTGAAATTTGGTTTATTTCCTTTTGGGGGTGTTATGTGTATGTTTTGCACATTCAAGAAAACAAGTGGGAAACTGCAATCATGGCAGTTATGCTGTATGTGGTATTTTGGTGTCGTGGCTGTTCATTAGAACAGCAGTACTAATAAAGAGGCAACTTGACGTTTTTGTCTTTATTATTCCGTTGAGTGGTAACGATATTATTTATTTTATTAGCCCATCTGATGAAATCCTTAGGTTCTTTTTCTTTTTTTTAAGATTTATTCATTTATTTAATGTATGTGAGTACACTGTAACTGTCTTTCAGACACACCAGAAGAGGGCATCAGATCACTCTATAGATGGTTGTGAGTCACCATGTGGTTGAACTCAGGACCTCTGGAAGAGCAGTCCATTCTCTTAACTGCTGAGCCATCTCTCCAGCCCCTAATACTTGGGTTTTTATCAACGTCTTGCCATTACAAAACAAGCCATGCAATACAGCATTAGAGCTAGCTGTTAGCTCATGCCTACAATCACACCACTCGGGGAGCTGAGACCGGAGGATGAAAAGTTCAAAGCCTGCCTGACCTGCATAATGAGACCTTGCCTCAAAAATGTGTCTTTGTATTTTAAGATAAAGATAGACACATATGTGCAAACATAAATATTTATATTTGATTGATTACGTCATTGAAGTGAGATTTAGTGAGAGTATTTATTAAATGAAAGGACAACAACACAGTGGATATTAGTGTACATTCCTTACTAGTTTTCAAGAACAATTTTATCCAAGTGCATTTTGGTCAATGTTGACTGAGAATTTCTCTGAAGTTTCTCAAATAATTTTTGCTTTCTTTTTTCTTCCATCACTAATAGTTGATAACAGGGATTGTTTATGCTATTCTTTTTTTTTTTTTTAACTCTTATGGTGTCAGGATTGACCGCAGGACCTTGTGCACAGTGGGCAAGCCCTATCACTGAGCTACTCCCCTAGTTGCTAGCTCATTTTAATGTATTAGATTGTGAGTGAGAAACACTGATGAACAAGATACTAGATGCATGCAGGCTTGCTTTCTTTCTTGCAGTCAGGTTCCTCCTCTCTTATACTGTTTAACCTATTCCAAACCTCAGGAATAGTGCTGCCCAGAATGAGCTAGTGTTCCTACATCAATAATTATTAAGACAATCCCCTATTCACTCAGGGCAATCTGAGCTAGATAATTTATCATTATTGTTGTGGTCTAGTAATCACCTCACAAACCACACAAGCACCAGTCTCAGTCAGACAGGGAGAGTTTATTGAACATACGCCCCAGGACTGTTTGACCAGACCATGGCCCAGATTTGGGAACTGAACCATGACCTTAAGATTCTACAGGGTTTTAAAGCCCAGGATCCACAAAACTCTGTGCCAAGTTATTTCACCAATCAGGAATTAGGGATAGAGGTTTCCTTAGGAACATATGTCTTTATTGTAAACTTATCCTGCTCTCATTGGTTAGGATATTCAACTGTGGTAGGGGACTTGCCCTGTCTAATATTCATGTCCTAACTTGTCTACCAGGATGGGACTTGTCTAACATTCATGTCTTAACTTGCCAACCAGGATGACAGTTACCAACATACATGTCTCTTTCTGCCAAGTAGGATGTCAGTTCCCAGGGAGGTCTTGGGAACATTGTATTGAACCATTTATTTTTCATTCTAAAGATAAAATCCTCCATCTCATCAAAAGAAAGAATATTCTTTTTCCATTAATTATATATTCATTCATCCCAATTGAAGTCTTCCTCTCCTCCCAGGCCCCCTTCACATGGCCCTCCCCTCTTCACCTCTGAGAAGGGAGAGGTCCCTCTATCCTAGCACCTCAGGTCACTGCAGGACTAGGCACATCCTCTCCAACTGAGACCAACCCAGTAAGGGGAACAGAATCTACAGGCAGATTAAGTCAGGGTAAGGCCCCGCTTCAGTTGTTGGGGGACCTGCATGAAAACCAAGCTGCACATCTGCTACATAAGTGCAGGGGGGCTAGGTCCAGATCTTACATGTTCTTTGGATGGTGATTCAGTCTCTAGGAGCCCCAGGAGTCCAGGTAAGTTGACTCTATCCCCTCCAGGTTACTCAATCCTTCCCCCAGTTGTTCCACAAGACTTCCCGAGCTAAAGAAGCAAATTTCTGATTTCTTAAGGAATATACAGTGGGAACAAAAATCTCCTGGGGATATTGAGATATCTATCAATGACCTAGAGCAAGGATGGCAAATTTATGTGTACATGATGTCTTTGTCCTCTACCGTCCCCTTCATTATTTGGCCAATTAAGCCTTTGAAAATCCTCACCTGTTTCCTTGTCTTATTAATGTCAAAACCCCTTAAGTATTTGATACCTATTGGTCATCTAGCAATGTGACTATCAGGATTGTGCAGTATTTAGTAAGGCCTGGATTTCTTTGAAGATCAACAGAAATTCTTCCTCCACCTTTTTTCTCGCCGAGCATCATTCAGTTACTTTTCTTTTCCCTTCTAGTACTTTCCTAATCTAATGTCCCTTTTAAAAAAATCCATCTGTTATTTTTAACTAAAGATACATCATTTCCTGGGACACTAAATGGTCACACTGAAGGCCGATCCACTCATAAAACACTTAAAAGCAGGCAATGCCTACGCAGCATCTTTAGAGATCAATAAAACCCTTCCCACACAGCTGCCATCCTGGAGGAAGGGTGCTCTGTGGAAGAAAGCAGCAGATCAAGGGTGGATAGTGACATCTGTGTTCTCTGTGAGCAGCAGGAAGGATTAACACCAGAGGAAGATGAGTAATCAGGCATCCTTTCTTATGATAGAGCCAAGTGTAGCTCCTAGTCCTCACATCTTTCCTCTTCCAATATGTGGGGCTATTAACAACCAATCAAGTCCGGACTTAGGCAGGAAGATTGTGGGAAGTTTTGGTTCCCCTTGACACTCGGTGCACTTGGCCTTGACTTTGGGCATGGACCGATGGTGGGACTTCTCACATGTTCAGTTACTTAGTCATTTAGTCACTCTGTCAATGTTTTCAGTACATTTCGTAGACCAGGTACAGTGGTGACGTAATTCCTCTCAAAGGTAAAGCCAAGAATAGAATGGGAAGGTTTTGGCCTATGATCTCTATTACCCCAAATAAATTCTCTACTTTATTTGATAAAGCATCTCTTACAGGAATTCTGGAGCCACTGCTGGTCTGATCTCTGTCCACTTGGAGTTTACATACGCTTAGCACCAGTAAGCTAGCTATCAGTGATGGTCTAGTACTACTGGTGCTCTGATAGTGACACAAAATAGAGCTGTGGATTCAAGAAGGACATTAAATCCACACAGAAATATGGCATCTATTATGATGAGTCCTGTGATGGTTAATCTTGTCTCAACATGATTGAATTAAAAGGTACCTAAGTAACTGATAAAAATATTTTTGTATATATCTGTTAGGACATTTCTAGATGAGATCAACATTAGAACCACTAGATTGCATAATGATCCAACCTCAACAATGTGGGTGGGCACGGTCAATCCTTTGAGATCCTACCCAGACCCAGCAAACAGAACAATGGGGGATTTTTAATTGAACTGAGACATTTATCACCTCCTACGCAAGACTATCAGAGCTCTTAACTCTTGGCCTGAGGACTCCAAGACTTAGACCAGCACAGCCTCCTCCCCACTCCCCTGTTCTCAGGCCTTTAACTTCCAACTGCAGTTATTTAAGTGTTTTCCTTGGATCCCAGGTCTTTGAGCATGAGCCAAATGACCGAATCAGTTTTTTGAGTCCTTTAGCTCATAGATGGTCTAGAGGACACAGAGATTTAAGGCATGCTGCGAAACAGGCGAAGAAGAGTAGATAGGGGAAACAACCCCGAATGAGGTCACTCAGTATCTCAACTGTCAAAAGGAAAGAATGCACGCCGTAGCCCAACAGCTTAATGTTAGTCTGGGAGAGCCAAATGTGAGGACCGAAGATCACGGAACGTGGGAGATGAGTCAGTAGAGATGACTAGAGACACAGACAGGACCAGAGGAGAGAGGGCCATAGCCATGAGATGGGATTTGGATTCTTGCCTAAGAGAAATGCAAGTGAAATCAAGAAGTTTGAAGAGAGCCAATGAACTGATTGGCCTGCCTGGAAACACAGCTCTGGGGACAAGGTTGGGAATGCAGTGAGGGAGGTAAAGCTGGAGAGGAAGATTTCATCTGTAAGCTTCAGCAAAAGGTCTTGGTGCTGAAGCCCTCATAGTGGCAATGGGAATGGAGAAAGTATGTGAGCTGTAGCAATCCAAAGAGCTGCAGTGGCAAACAGTTGTCAACAAGGTGCTTAGTAAGGAGTCCACAGCAGCACAAACTAAAGCTTGAAACGGATGTGTCCACTGCACTGCGCTTCCTCCAATGGCTTGAGCACTGAACTTTTTCTCATCTCCTTTAGCTTCTGAATTTCTTTAATGTGCATGTGTGCACATGTGTGTGGAGGCCAGGTGTGGATGTCAAATGTTTTCCTGAAATAGACTCCAGAAGAGATACTGAGGTAAGGTGGGCTTACTTCAGCTGCCTAGCATTTCACCTGCTTTTGGAATCTTCTAGCAATCCATGATGCTCCACAATGTTTGAGGCCATTGTTACAGTCCCAAAGCCATCTTCTCACCCATGCCTCCCCACGGAATCTTTCTTCTGTAAAGTTGTATTCCTACGTTCAAATGCCCTTTTATAAGGTGCTGGTTGGACTGAACTGTTAATAATAACTTCATTTCAAACTCTACATAAACCATGCTTTCACATAAGTCCATATTCTGAGGACCAGGAATTCAATGTATCTTTGGAAGGAACATAGTTCAAGCTCAGCCTCCACCTGCCTGATGCCCCAAGTGGAATGGCTGCCTGGTTCATAGAAGTTGTGCCCAGAACTCCAGATCACTCCTGGCTCCTCTCACCCTCCTCACAATCGCCAGCCTAGCCTTAGCCTAGGAAATGAGATCATTGGGCCCTTCCTCCTCCTGCTCTCTAGGTTTGCTCTCTCAATACTGTGCGCACCATGTCCCAAGGACATGGGGTTCCCATTGTGGTGGCCATTCACAGCATCACTTTTTACCTGTTTTCCAAGCCATGAGATCAGGGTATCTCTCAGTGTCAAGCACAAACCAATTGCAATATATGTTATCAACAAACGTAAGTATGTAAAGACAGTTTTAGAGCTCAGTTTCTGTGTCACTGGGAGAAGACTCTGTTTAATCCCAGAGAGCAAAACCTGTGGGGCCCAAATAAATATTTGATGATGTTGATATAGTCTTGTCCAAGGTTGAAAGAACAGCATCCACAGATGTATGGAGGCGTGTTTTGCAAATTGTTTGTTCTCAATTATTCTAGAACCTGTATCAGAACTTTACTTGTAAATAATGTAGTATGTTATAATGATGGAGTGTTTTATAAACACAGATGCCTGCCAGCTATTTATAAGCAAATCCTTAAGTGTAGTATCCAAAGGTGGGGAACTCCAAGAGAATGTGTGGGTTGACAGAATGACTAAGCTCACACACAGAGTAACAGAACTAAAGTCACTTAAGACTTGTGAACTCAAATAAAGATTTGGCCTTTTGAAATAGTTACTGAAAATTTCAAATTGGAATGCTTTTATTCATTTCATTTGCAACTTTATAAAGATGGACTACCATTATGGTACTGTCTTAGTTAGGGTTTACTGCTGTGAACAGACACCATGACCAAGACAACTCTTATAGGGACAACATTTAATTGGGGCTGGCTTGTAGGTACAGATGTTCAGTCTATCAAGGTGGTACCATGACAACATCCAGGCAGGCATGGTGCAGGAGGAGCTGTGAGTTCTCCATCTTTATCTGAAGGCTGATAGCAGAACACTGGCTTCCAGGCAGCTAAGAAAAGGGTCTTTAAGCCCAAGCCCACAGTGACACACCTACTCCAACAAGGCCACATCTCCGAATAGTGTCATTCCCTGGTATAAGCATATACAAACTGTCACATTCCACTCCCTGGCCCCCATTGGCTTATTCAAACACATGAGTCTATGGGAGCCACACCTAGACACAGCATAATAAAAAAGTACGTTTAGTCCAAATTCCAAAGTCTGCATAGTCTATAGCAGTATCAACATTGCTAAAACTCCAAAGTTCAAAGTCTCTTCTAAGATTCAATCACTTAAATATAATCCCCAAATCAAGATACAAAACCAGATGGGCAAACTCCAAACTCAGCATCTCCATGTCTGATGTCAAAATAGTATTCAGATTTCCATTCCATTTTTAATCTTTGTTGACTACAACAATGTTCTTTCTCCTGGGCTGGTTCCACTCTTTGTCAGCAGCTTTCCTCAGCAGATATCCCAAAGCTCTGGCATCTCTAACATCTTAGGGTCTCCAAGGCAACTTCAATGTTATAGCTTCTTGTTTCAATGTCTGGGATCCACACACGATCTTCTGGGCTCCTCCAAAGGTCTGGCATCACTTCTTCAGCTCTGCCCTCTGTAGCACTCTAAGCTCAGGTGGATCCACTCCACTGCTGCTGCTGTTTTTGGTGATCATCCCATGGTACTGGCATCTCCAAAACACCGGGGTCTTCTGTTGCAACTAGGCTTCACCAATAGCCTCTCATAGGTGCTCTTCATGTTGCCAAGCCTCAAATCCTTTGCATGACCCTTCAGTCCTGGGCCGTCAACTACAACTGAAGCTGCATCTTCATCAATGGCCTTCCACGGCCTCTCTCAGAGCTGAGCCTCAGCTGCTCTTCATGACCCCTTCATGCCTTCAAAACCAGTACCACCTAAGTGACTCTCACACATTACCGATTACAGCTGCAGCAGAGGTACAACCTTGGCTCTCTGGAAGATGGCCTCTTGTGCTCTCAGAAAACACTTCCCAGAAATTTCATCTCCTCCTCTTCTTCCTCCTCCTCCTCTTCTTCTTTTTCTTCCTCTTCTTCTTCCTCTTCTTCTTCTTTACTGTTCTAAATTTTTATTCGATATGAATTTTACAAATACTACATGTATCAGCAGTAACAGTGGAGTTGGAGAGTATTGCCCCTTCTCTAGGCTGCCCAGAGAGATCCACCAATAGTGTGATGGAATTTGTGGTCCTTTCCAAAGCCATGGCTCTTGCAGCCAACAGACGTCAGCCCACACATCTCTCTGTGCTTGTGGACTGGTTTGGTGATCCACTGGGTGTCAGGCTTTCTTCTGATAGCTTTATGGAATGGATCAATGAGGATAACCTCAAAAAATTTATATGTGAAATCTTCACCAACCAAGTAGGAATTCGGGACTCTCAAAGCTCCACAATGGCGCCCAGCTCTCTGCCCAGCAACAGACTGAAGGCTTCGGGCAAAGTTCAGCTGGTTAACACCGTGGTGAACAGGCTTGCCGTAAGTTACACCCTTAGGAACTGGGCATTTGCGACTACCACGGCAGACACTAATCCTGTAAAGGACACAACCTTGCTTAGCCTTGTATCCCAGCCTTCTTTATCAGGCTGGATGGGGCGGGGAGCTCTGTACAGTGCAGAGAACTGGCAGTATTGCCAGCAGTGGACCCTCAGAAGAAAGCACATCATGTCGGACTGCTTCTTCTTCCACAGCTCCTAGATATATTTGTATGCACCCATCTTGGCTCACCTGATGGCTACTGCCAGAGGAAAGGTCTCTTCTTTATCATCATTAATTTCGTAGCTCCAGCTAGCCAGCATCAATTGTCCCAGTCGTCCCTTCTAGCCTGGACTCTAAAGCCAGAGCCATGTGACCAAAGCTACCAAGTTCTGCTGCTTGCTGGGGCAGGTACATGGTCACCTTGTTCTATTAAATTATCACTAGCTTTTCTGTTTTCCAAGCCTCCTGACTCCAAAGCTCCAGAACTCCTGCCTGAAAACTTTACCTCTTTATTCTTCTCCTCTGAAAACTTTCTTTAGCCAGCTCTGCACAGTTCAAATCACTCTCATTAAGAAAGTCTTCCTATATTCCTTCTAGGATACCCCCTTTAAGCCCCATTTAAAGCATTCCACTGCTTTCCAAATGCAAAGTTCCCAAATCCACATTCTTCCAAACAAAAGCATGGTCAGGCCTATCACAGCAACATCTCAGTCCCTGGTATGAACTTCTTAGTTTACTTCTGTGAACAGACACCATGACCAAGATAACTCTTATGAAGGACAATGTATATTTGGGTATATACAGGTCAGAGGTTAAGTTCATAATCATCAAGGTGGGAACATGGCATCCAGGCAGGCATGGTGCAGGCAGAACTGAGAGTTCTGCATCTTCATTGGAAGGCTGCTGGTAGAAGACTGACTTCCAGATGGGTAGGGTGAAAGTCTTAAGCCCACACCCACAGTGACACACCTATTTCAACCAGGGCACACATCCCAATATACAAACCATCACAGGAACCATTCACAGAACAGATATTTCTGTTCAATTTTCTTACGCCTACTATTTCTAGTAACAGTGACAGCTAATAGAAACAACCAGCCTGAACTGGGAAAGAGCTCACTAGTGAATGTGTGCTTAGCATGTGCTTAATAAGGTCATTCTGTTCTCAAAACATGAATACATACATATACACATATTTGTACATATACATACACATGAACACATATACATGCTCACACATGTATTCACACATGTATGCACATGTGCACACAATGCATACATGCACACAGGTATGCATATTCATGTATACATACACATGCATGCACACATATTCACATGCACATGTACAATGCACACCTGCACACACCATGTCCACATGTTTACATACAAAACACACACGTTCATGAGACTCCATGAAACCAATATTTACTGTGTTCATTAACTTGTTCATTTGTTTGTTTGTAGGTATGAAAACATTCTTTAATACTGCAGACATCAAGATGTGACGAGTGTCTGTCAACATGGAGGCTTCCTCAGGTGCTGCAGTGTCCATTCCATAGACCTGTGTTGTTCTTGAGGCAGCCTGTGATGTGGTACCACAGAGGCCGGTGAAGTGTTGACTACTTAATCATCCTTCCTGAACTTGCCATTGATGTAGGACACCCAGACTAGAATCAGTCACCAGCCCATGACCCACACCAGCCCCATGAATAAGACCTCACACCTATAGGTCCCCACATGCTGGCTGTGGGGGTCCAATTCTTGGCTTGTCTGGTTCACAGTAGCATGAACCTAGGGACCTGCTCAGCTTTGTGGTCAGGTCTGGACACTCAGGGTCACTCTGTTGGCTCAACACTACTGTGCTATTTATTAATCTGTTTTTATACTATGTTTTTATACTATGTTTACCATTCCTAATGTGCACTTATTTCCTGATATTTTCTCCATCGTTACAGGTAGCTTGTTTTCATTTGGGGAGGGGTGGTATGAACTGGGGGTTGAACTCAGGCCTCTGAAGGCTAAGCATGTAGTCCACGGATGCTAACCTCTCAGACCTTCAGTCTGTTTGTTGATGCCAAGGTGAAGGTGTTTTGTAGTAGCAGGCCAAGCTAGGAATCATTGACCCTCTGACTCTACTAGACATGTGGTAAAGTGTACAGGAAGAGGAAGTGGGAGGAGAAGGAAGAGGAGGAAGAGGAAGAGGAGGAAGTGGGAGGAAGAGGAGGAGGAAGAGGAGGAAGAGGAGGAGGAGGAGGCCTGACTGTTGCCCTCTCACCTGCTCTCTGTACTGAACTCATCATCTGTGTCCTCTGTGTGCAAAGCTTCCTATTAAGGCTTCACTGAGGTTCACACGTCATCACTATCACCAAGAACCCATGAAGTATATAAATGCTGCCATTTTCATTGCTCCCACTCCATTCTAAAATATTTTCTCTACTTAGGAACTTGACAATCGTGGCTGATTAAAGTCATTCATTTTCATGCTACATTACAGAAGAGGAATGTGTCTGTCGTAGGATAAAATGCAAGAGAGGGGATTGGGAGGGGGGCTGTGCTGAGGTGGCACCCCTAAGAAATTATGCCGAGCGACAGATCTAGTGTAAGAGGTTTATTAGGGAGAGTAAAGGCCTCTTGGTTTAGGGACATAAAGGAGAGATAGAGGCAGACCAGCATGGACACAGGAGGACAGAAAGGGGGCATGGGAGAAAGACACACACGAGAGAAGGCAGAGAGGCCAGAGAAGATGGGGGCAGAGAGAGAGGTCTGGGGGCCCTTTTATGTGCAGCACACACCTGGTGTACCTGGTGGTGGCTGGAGATAGAAGCTGCTGCTGGGCCCTTGAGAGCAGGCCAGTGGGACTGCCTGTGTACTAAGTTTGGTTATGTGCAAAAGGAAGAAAACAAAGCCAAACGCAGTGGAATGAACCTACAATAACAGTAATAACAGCAACTAGACAGATGGCAGGAGGACCAGGAAGTGGTTCAAGATCATCCTCAGCTACATAGCAAGTTCAAGGCCAGCCTGTGCTAGCCAAGACCGAGCCAGAGACAAAGACCATGAAATACAGAGAGAATACGAATAAGGGTTTCAGTGGCTCTCTCCATGGCTACTTCTACATGACGGATAGATGGGAGTGTCTTCATCATTTTTTTGTTGAGGTCATTGTTGTTGCTATTACAAAATACCCAAGACTAGGCAATTTATAGAGAATAGAAGTATATTTCCATAATGGAACGAGTCTAAGGAATCCAAGAATATGCCCCTGGGATCTGCTTAGGTCTGATGACCTAGTGAAGTGGGAGAGCAAGAATCAGCCAGCAAAAGAGACCAGAAATGTGGATGAGCTGCACTTAAGAGAATCCACTCCAGCAATAAGTGGCCCTCTCTCAAGTCGACAGTGAGCCATTTTTCAGGATAGGGGCTTATTCCCCTGTACCTCCGGTTACGGTCTTTCTCCATCCAATGTTACACTGGACACTAAGCTTCAAAAACATACATGAATCTCTGGGTGGTTAACCGACCTCACTCTCCAGAAGATGCCTTTCTTCTTGTTGTTGTTCGCATATATTCCGATCCACCGTTCTCTGGCCCTTTCCTGTCAGCCTTCCAGATATAAACAGAGCGCTTTGATGGGCTAACATGTGGACCCCAGGGAGAGCCGCTCTTCCATCCCCACCATAAGCATGCTCTCTGAAACCCGAATGGAAGGTGAGAAAGCTTTGATCTTTAACTTCATCATCCTCTTACCCTTACATGAATTTCTGTTTTTAAATATTATAGGTAGCTTGAGAGACCTAAGCAATATAAATAACCAAATAGACATAAGTTAAGCTACTTCCTTCAAAGGTTTCTTGGGGGCTGGGGAAATGGTTCCGTGAATAAAGCACATGTGAGAATTGGAATTTAGATCCATGGCCTCCCCAGAAAAACGCTGGGCATCCATATCAGGTTGCCTTTAATCCCAGTGCAAGGGAGCTAGGGACAGAGGATCCGGGGCAAGCCGGTTAGTTCTGGCTTCAGAGGGAGACCTAGTCTCAGTAAATAAAATGGAACATGATTGAGAAAGACATCCAATGTCAACATCTGTCATACACACACACACACACACACACACACACACACACACACACACGTACATGCACGTGCACGCATCCAGGCATATGAACAAATATGCACTGGACACACAGGAGTCCTAGTTTTAAAAAGACTGCATGAGAAGCAAAGGCTAGCCCCGTGGATGTGTCTCAGTCTTTGGTTATATTCAATCAAAAAGCCCATTGGAAAGATGACTTAGAGCTGCATGAAGACCTGAATTCAGATCTGAGCACCCACATAAAATGCTGAGCTTGGCCTCATACATACCTATAACCTCAGAGATATATGTGGGTGGAGGGCAGGAGGTAGAGACAGGAGGATCATAGAGCTCGCTGACTGCCAACCTAACTCCAGATTCTAGGGAGAGTAAAGGAAATAAAGGAGAGAATCATAGAGCAGGACACCTGATGTCTTCCTCTGGCCTCCGTGCATGCACAGGCTCAAACGCCTGTATGCACATGTGCACCAGTACACACACACACACACACACACACACACACACACACACACACACACACACACGCATGCACGCATGGACACTCACATCACATGTGCCCATAGAATGCTGCTAATATTTATATTTACTCTACAGACTGCAGAACTTTTGGGAGGCAAACAGAATGTTGTTCTATTCCAAGATCAAAGCAATTGTTTCTAGGTTAAAAGTGTGTTGCTGCTGTCAATAGACCTCAAGTTTTATGATCTTCATCTGATGTCTGTTTGCCTTTTTGCTTGGATAGGAAGGTATCTTGGGACTCGGAAGCCCAGGAACCACACAGCTCTGAGAGGAAGCCTCCTCAGTAGAGGTGTTGCAGCTCCCAGGGGAGGGGATCCCCAGCTGAGCTCGAGAGTCAGGAGCCTCAGCCCATTCCTTCTCACTTTGCTTTTCTCCTTCTTAACTTCATTGCTTCTTGTCTTCTTCTGATAAGGTCACACCAGGCAGCAAATCTCACAAAAGAGATTTATCGGAGGGTCCAGGGTATGGAGGGACGAATCCAGGAGTGGCTGTCTATGCTTCTTAGAGGGAGCAGACAGCAGGGAACTGGACAAAGTATGGTGCTTATATAGGGGTTCCTGGGGGTAGGGGCGGAGCTTTCTAAAGCGGAGGTTTACAGGGTGAGGATTGGTGGGATTTCAAGTCCTGAGCTTGGGGGAGTTCAGGGATTGGTAGGTTTCTGTGGGAAGTTCAGAGACTGGTTGTTTTTCCTATTCAGGGATTGGTGGCTTTCGTTCAGACTTTTCACCTAATAAGCATAATCTGAGGAGAGTCCTGTTAAGGGGCCAGAGATGATCTTTGTGACAGTTACAGAGACTGGAAACACTATGATGACATTTAGGGAGGTCTGTGGGAGGAGCCTGGCTGTTAAAGCTCCTGGTGGTGGGGTGTGTGTACATGTGTGTGCATGTGTGTGTGTGAGTGTGTGTGAGTGTGTGTGAGTATATGTGTGTATGTGTGTGACAGTGTGTGTATGGGCAGTGTGAGTGTGTGTGAGTGTGTGTATGTGTGTGTGAGTGTGTGTGACTGTGTGTGTGTGAGTGTGTGTGAGTATATGTGTGTATGTGTGTGACAGAGTGTGTGTGTGTGCATGTGTGTGTGTCCACTTTGCTGCACAGAGGGCTTACAAAGGTTACACAGTATACAAAGTTCACGTAGGGAATCCACAGCATGAAAGGCCTTTCCTGTGACAGGAATGTCCAGCAATGTCCATTTGGTTTCTTTCTCTCCCCCGTGATGTATTCACACTGGGTTAAAGCCGTTTTTTTGTTTTTTGTTTTTTTTTTTAAAGTGCTATAATCTATAGAAAAGAAATAAGAACAAAGGACCTTGACATCGGTTCAGACAAACACCAAGAGCAAGAATCACAAAACTATGAGCTCAGCTCAGCTTCTAGCCAGGCTCAGTTCAGAACCTGTCCTTGAAATGGAGATCAGTGTACAAATTGCACTCCAGCAAGGAGCCTTGGACTGCTAGTCGAATGACCGCAAGACAGACAATTTACGGCACTCCCTCCGGTGTGACGTCTGTCAACTTCCCTATCATCTGATAGACTTCTGTTGATACAGAAGAATCTTATCCGCAGACTAAGTAAGTCAGCACACAGCCTTTCTAGGGCAATTTAAAGGGAGACTCCAGAGATTGGGCAACAGCCCACAGTTACTAAGGAGCAATGGTCTCCAACTTTCCTCATGCCTCGAACTTTTTAACATGAGTCTTCATGTTTGGTGACCCCATGCATAAAATTATTTCCTTTGCTGCTTCTGCTGCTACTTCCTGTAATCTTACTACTGTTATGAATCATAATGTAAATATCTGATATGCAGGATATGCGATTTGTATCCCCAGTTAGGTTTCGCCCACGGGTTGAGAACCGCTGCTTGGAAACTGTGCTAGCCCCTAAGTTGAATGAGGAGTATATAATGCTTACTGATGCATTTATCCTGTGACTAGCAGAGGCTGCCACTTCTTTCAACATCTTCACAGTGGTAACAGGGGACGCTGGAACACAGAGCCCTCAGGAAGAGGGACATCTGGTGCTTTCTCAGCTCTGCCCACAGATGGCGCCAGGGGAGTCAGAGCAGGTGGTGGCTCTTTCTGGGGCTGTATTGCTTTGGCGGTGCTCTCCACTGAGTAAACTTGGCTGGCTCTTTACCTCAGGACCCCAGGGTATCACCTGCCACTGGCACCACACCTTACTCAGGTTTTGGGGAACAGGGAGTGAGACAGTAGAAGCAGCGGTTTCTCGGCAAGGACATCTTCAGAAATTCCACATAGCGCGTTTGCTTGCAGGTGGAGACAAAGGATCTGGGAAGCCTCCGTTTTATGACTGGACAAGACAGTGCTCTTGGCAGCATTTAGTCAAAGGATAATGGATACTGAGATCTGACCAACATTCTTTCCTGTAGTAGTGAAGGACCATACACAGAACTAGGTAATACAGTCATAGAGAAGGTGTGTGTGCGTGTGCGTGCATGTGTGTGTGTGTGTGTGGTGTGTGTGTGTGTGTGAGTGTGTGTAGGTGTGTGTGTGAGTGTGTGTGTGTGCGTGTGTGTGTGTGTGTGTATGTGTGCTTCTGTGTCGGGAAGTGCATCTGAGTGTACACATGAGCGTGTGCGTGTGCATGTGTGTGTGTGTGGTGTGTGTGTGTGTGTGTGCAGCATGTGTGTGTGGTGTGTGCTGTGCGTGTGCGTGTGCATGTGTGTGTGTGTGTGTGCTGGCGTGCGTGTGTTGTGAAGTCTAGAAAGAAGACATATAGGTTTGAGTTTGACAAAACTATATTCAAAGTCAGTCTATCACTAATGCAATATATAATCTGCAGTTAAGTTTTTCTCACTCTACAATTTCAGGCTTCCTCTTCTGTAATTTCGGGTACTAATAGGCCCTGAAATTGGGGAAGAGACAAGGAGCAAATGACAGGAGACTGCTCACTGCAGGCGCCTGGTCCTCCTTCCAGCCTTCCTCCCCTTCCCAGAGGCCCTGGAGGTGTGGTGGGGGAAGGGCACCCAAAGACTAGTGCAGAAAGCTGTCTGAGGTCAGATTACCACTTATTCTTTTCCTGAAAGGCAGGTCTTGGGTTACGGTTTGACTGTAAACATCTCCAAAACACCGCAGGCAGATAGATCAAGGAGATTTGCAGTTCTCAGAAGGACCCAAGGTGTCCCCAGAAACGTTTGGATTTCAGAGCTGGATGGCTGTCTCCTGGGAAGGGGTTCCTTCTCCATGTGGATTCTTAGAAGATAGTCTGGCCATGACACTCTATCTTTTCGTCTTTCTATATGTATTTTCCTGTCACTCTGGTGTCTGGAGAATGTTTTTGCTGATTATTCACCACAGGGAAAGAGCTGGAGCTTTCCATTAATAAAACCCATTTTATCCAATCAGAGCTTTCAACTTCTCTTCTGTCTCTAGAGGATGCAAATTTCTACCTGAAGATTGCAGAGGCAGGCATGACTGCAAAGGGCACACTCACTGTCAGCTCTCACCATCAACTCTCAACATCACTAGACTAATACCAGTCAACCAATAGTCATGTGCTTGTATTTAAGAATGTATGCAGATATTGATAATAAAAATGTATTTTCAATGTTTCTACTATATATAAAAGTACAGACAAAATGAATGCTTAACTCATAAAGAACTTGATAACCTGGGTTGAGGTCAGTCAGTTAGCTTCTTGGTGTACAAACAGGAGGGCCTAAATTTAGATCCCCAGCACCCATTTAAAAAGCCAGCAGTAGCTACCAGTAAGCCCAGTGTTGGAGGAGGTGGGGCGGGGTAATCAGGAGATTCCCCAGGGCTCCGTGGTCAGCCAGTCTGGCTGAATAGGAGAGCTCAGCTCAATGAGAGACACTGTCTTAAAAACTGGACAAATTGGAGAAGTGAATGAGAAAGACACCCAACAAGAATCTTTAAGCTTCTTCATGCTTGTGCATGTACATGCACACAAACACACACACACACACACACACACACACACACACAATACATAACCAATACATCACATACACACACATATAAACACACCACATCACACACACACACACACACACACACAAATCACAACACACACACACTGCCTCACATACACACCACATCTCTCTCTCTCTCTCTCTCTCTCTCTCTCTCTCTCTCTCTCTCTCTCACACACACACACACACACACAGACACAGACATAGACACAGACACACACAGAGAGAGAGAGAGAGAATTAGCTAAATATTGCATTCTATATCATAGGGCACAGTTTAGTCATTAAAAATGACGTTGTATATGCATGTTTGTGCACACTTGCAAGCTCAGCACTTGGGAGACAAAAGCAAGAACAACACAAGTTCAAGGCCAGCCTGAGCTACATAGTAAGATTCTATTTCCAAAAAATTCCATCTAAAAACATTAAAAAAAAAAAAAAGTAAAGCTGTAGAAATAAATCTGTTAATACATCGACATATTAGCAATCTATATGTGTAAAACATAAAAGTGTAAAGTTATATGTGGGCCAATCTCCTTTTTAAGAAAAAGTAAAATTACATGTTTATTTTATGTGCACTATGAATATGGCAACAACAGAAGGTGGGCATGGTGGCTCATGCCTGTGTTCCCCAGAGTGGGAAGGCTGACACAGAATGACAGCTTCAAGTTCAAGACCAACCTTGCCTGCGGCATCCAGGGCTACCTGGCAAGACTGTTTGAAAATTGCAGAAGATACAATTACAGTTGGGTTTGTTTTCTTTTTCTGGAACATAGTTTCCATGTTTCAATCAATATGTATTACTTGCACAAAATTCAACTATTTGGAGAATAGCGTTTGATCATCCAGTAGACTTGATGGGATAAAAGGGAAGTATAGCAGCACACATAGAGAGAGAATGGGACAAGAGGAAGGTGAGGGAACACGGCTTAGCTGCCATCCATATGCGATGCACCTCTGTGCAAGGAATCTCAGGCAAGCCACATCCTTTCTGTGCAACTCTTCTGTGTGGAAAAGCACAACGTCTTTTGGCACTTCAATATGATGTCATTAAGATTGGATGCATGGCTTGGACACGCTCTGGGTCACAAGAAAATCTCAGATAGCGCCAGCAGTCTGGGTTTCCACCGGTGATGTGAGCAATGGGTTTGTTGGAGTATCTATTTAGCATTTCTATTTATTTTGCTATTATTAGATTATGTTCTGGAAATTTTTCCGTGCATCATGGAGAGAGGATTCTCTGTGGGAACTCCTAAATTGGTAATCATTTCCATCAGGGCCAGAGTGGCTGTTTTGGTTTTCGCTTCTCTGTGAGGGCTGGATAATTGCCCCTGTCATTCAGTCTTATAGTGCAGGCTTTATGAGAGCAACAGTATGGTTTCTGGTCACAGAGCAGTGCGATTCATAGAAAAGGAAGTTAGGAGTTTGTGGTGGCTCTTTAAGAAGGCAGTTCTGGCCACCGAAGAGAAGCTAAGTTATAAAATGTGGAATATTCCCGAGGTTATACAGACTTGAAATTCCATAGCTCACACTCAGACCTTTGCAATGCCGGATGATATGGGGAAATGTTCATCTAATTACTTAAGATGGGTAGAGGTGTGATCGCTATCCATCGTTAATTCATATGGAGAACTCTGACACGGAGTATCTAAGGCTGTGTAAGCAGCAATGGTGATAAGCAGGCACATGCTTCTGAGACTGCTCTCTGGTTTAGTTCTGCTCTGTGCCCACTTCTCCATCTGCAGAAAACGGGGAACCTTAATCTGGGATTCATCCTGAGGATCACTGTAAGGAGCCTAATTAGGTTGCATCT
>NC_046160.1:85458282-85460782 GCF_011064425.1 Rattus rattus
AGACTGAACCCAGTGAACTAGACTGTTGGGGAGAGGGCAGCAAGGGGGAGGGTTGGGAGGAACACCCATAAGGAAGGGGGAGGGGGAGGGGGTGCTTTCGAAACCGGAAAGGGAATAACATTGAAATGTATATAAGAAATACTCAAGTTAATAATAAAAAAAAAAAAAGTTTGGTTATGTGTGCAAAAAGAAAACAAAGCCAAACGCAGTGGAATGAACCTACAATAACAGTAATAACAGCAACTAGACAGATGGCAGGAGGACCAGGAAGTGGTTCAAGATCATCCTCAGCTACATAGCAAGTTCAAGGCCAGCCTGTGCTAGCCAAGACCGAGCCAGAGACAAAGACAGCGATACACAGAGAGAATATGAATAAGGTTTTCAATGGCTCTCTCCATGGCTACTTCTACATGACGGATAGATGGGAGTGTCTTCATCATTTTTTTGTTGGGGTCATTGTTGTTGTTATTACAAAATACCCAAGACTAGGCAATTTATAGAGAATAGAAGTGTATTTCCATAATGGAACGAATCTAAGGAATCCAAGAATATGCCCCTGGGATCTGCTTAGGTCTGATGACCTAGTGAAGTGGGAGAGCAAGAATCAGCCAGCAAAAGAGACCAGAAATGTGGATGAGCTGCACTTAAGAGAATCCACTCCAGCAATAAGTGGCCCTCTCTCAAGTGGACAGTGAGCCATTTTTCAGGATAGGGGCTTATTCCCCTGTACCTCCGGTTACGGTCTTTCTCCATCCAATGTTACACTGGACACTAAGCTTCAAAAGCATACACGAATCCCTGGGTGGTTAACCGACCTCACTCTCCAGAAGATGCCTTTCTTCTTGTTGTTGTTCACATATACTCTGATCCACCGATCCACCGATCCACCGTTCTCTGGCCCTTTCTTGTCAGCCTCCCAAATGTAAACAGAGCACTTTGATGGGCTAACATGTGGACCCCAGGGACAGCCGCTCTTCCATCCCCACCATGAGCATGCTCTCTGAAACCCGAACAGAAGGTGAGAAAGCTTTGATCTTTAACTTCATCATCCTCTCTTACCCTTACATGAATTTCTGTTTTTAAATATTATAGGTAGCTTGAGAGACCTAAGCAATATAAATAACCAAATAGACATAAGTTAAGCTACTTCCTTCAAAGGTTTCTTGGGGGCTGGGGAAATGGCTCCTTGAATAAAGCACATGTGAGAACTGGAATTTAGATCCATGGTCTCCCCAGAAAAACGTTGGGCATCCGTATCAGGTTGCCTTTAATCCCAGTGCAAGGGAGCTAGGGACAGAGGATCAGGGGCAAGCCGGTTAGTTCTGGCTTCAGAGGGAGACCTAGTCTCAGTAAATAAAAGTGGAACATGATTGAGAAAGATATCCAATGTCATGCACACACACACACACACACACACACACACACACGCATGCATGCATGGACACTCACATGCATGTGCCCATATTTATATTTACTCTACAGACTGCAGAACTTTTGGGAGGCAAACAGAATGTTGTTCTATTCCAAGACCAAAGCAATTGTTTCTAGGTTAAAAGTGTGTTATTGCTGTCATTGTAGACTTCAAGTTTTATGATCTTCATCTGATGTCTGTTGGCCTTTTTGCTTGGATGGGAAGGTATCCTGGGACTCGGAAGCCCAGGAACCACACAGCTCTGAGGTGGGACAGTGTCCCAAAGGAAGGCCATCCTGAGACATGGGAGCCCCAAACCACACAGCTCTGAGAGGAAGCCTCCTCAGCAGAGGTGTTGCAGCTCCCAGGGGAGGGGATCCCCAGCTGAGCTCGAGAGTCAGGCGCCTCAGCCCATTCCTTCTCACTCTGCTTCTCTCCTTACCTTCATTGCTTCTTGTCTTCTTCTGATAAGGTCACACTAGGCAGCAAATCTCACAAAAGAGATTTATCGGAGGGTCCAGGGTGTGGAGGGACAAATCCAGGAGTGACTGCCTATGCTTCTTAGAGGGAGCAGACAGCAGGGAACTGGACAAAGTATGGTGCTTATATAGGGGTTCCTGGGGGTAGGGACGGAGCTTTCTAAGGCGGAGGTTTACAGGGTGAGGATTGGTGGGATTTCAAGTCCTGAGCTTGGGGGAGTTCAGGGATTGGTAGGTTTCTGTGGGAAGTTCAGAGACTGGTTGTTTTTCCTATTCAGGGATTGATGGCTTTCGTTCAGACTTTTCACCTAATAAACATAATCTAAGGAGAGTCCTGTTAAGGGGCCAGAGATGATCTTTGTGACAGTTACAGAGACTGGAAACACTATGATGACATTTAGGGAGGTCTGTGGGAGGAGCCTGGCTGTTAAAGCTCCTGGTGGTGGGGTGTGTGTACATGTGTGTGCATGTGTGTGTGTGAGTGTGTGTGAGTGTGTATGAGTATATGTGTGTATGTGTGTGACAGAGTGTGTATGTGTGCATGTGTGTGTGTGTGAGTGTCCGTATATATGTGTGTGTGAGTGTTTGTGACTATGTGTGTGTGAGTGTG